>NW_026590707.1:1624306-1656105 GCF_907164565.1 Psammomys obesus | reverse complement strand
AAGGCTGCTCCCCTCTCAGGGGAGCAGCCTTACCAGGCCACAGAGGATGACAATGCAGCCACTCCTGATGTGATCTGATAGACTAAGATCAGAAGGAAGGAAAAGAGGACCTCCTTATCAGTGGACTTGGGGAAGAGCATTCGTGAAGAAGGGGTAGGGAGGGTGGGACCGGGAGGGGAGGAGGGAGGGGCTTAAGGGGGGATACAAAGTGAATAAAGTGTAAGTAATAAAAAAATAAATTGGAAGGGAAGAAGTCAAAGTATCTCTATTTGCAGATGATATGAAATATACATAAGTGACCCCAAGATTCTACCAGAGAACTACTACAGCTTCACCTTCAGCAAAGTGGCTGGATACAAAATGAACTCAAAAATGTCACTTTACACAAGTGACAAAAGGACTGAGAAAGAAACTAGGGAAACAACACCCTTCACAATAGCTACAAATAATATAAAGTGTCTTGCTATAATGCTAACCAAGCAAGTGAAAGACCTATATATATGGCAAGAAGTTCAAGATTTTAAAGAAGGAAAGCAATTGAAGAAGATTTTAGAAGATGGAAAGATCTCCCATGATTTTGGGTGGGTAGGATTAACATGCACAAGATCCTTGTTTCAGTCCCATGAATGAATGAATGAGTGAATGGATGGATGGATAGATGGATGGATGGATGATAAGAGGGGGGAAAGGAAGGTATGTATGAGGGGTGGGAAGAGGGCAGGAGGGGGAGGAAAGAAGGAAATCGTCTCAATTGTGGTCGCATGGATAGACTTAGAACACATTATGTTAAGTGAAAGAAGTTAGACACAGAGAGATAAAGACCAGCTGTTCACATACAGGGGGGCAGGAGGTAAAGTTGTTTCCAAGGAGGTAAAAAGTGGAACAGCCACCACTAGGGGTTCAAAAGTAGTGAAGCGACAGAAAACTGAGATGGGTTATACAGCAGGCATCAAAATATAGTACGTAGGAGGAAGCAATCCTAGTGTTTACTACAATAGTAGGGTGGCTGTCCTTTGCAACTGTTTATCATATACCTCAAGATAGGGAGAAGATAAAAGCCTCAAGTTTCCTAACATGAAAACTGCTAATTACCCTGATTTAAATGCTACAGATTGCACTTCATAAATACATGTAATCCTAAGAAAATAAAGATATTTAAAAGAAAAAAATATTAATATAACTTAATATTTGATAATAACTCTCAAGGAAACTGCAGAAATGGTTCCTCAATAGACTCACCCATCCATGGAGCGTCTCCTCAGCTGTGACTCTTGGGACACGAGGAAAGAGCTGGGATTATATTTTATAAACTATGACTCCTGGAGTTAGAGAGGACAGTCCTCCCCAGCGTCCTGCACTGTTCACGCAGATGAGAAGAGCCAGATCAGAGAATCCTTTGGGAAGCTTGTGCCTGTCTGCCAAACACGCAGAGTGTGATTCACTTCCAACAGGCAAAATCATGACCAGGAAGGGTGGGTTGGGCTGGAGGATGAGAACTCTGGAATAAGAAGTTGAATTGAATTGTGTCAGAAGATGTGCATAAAAAGTAAGCTGGAAAGAATGAACAATATGTTTCAGAAAATAAAAAGAAAAATGTTCTGAGAATTTCAGGGAGCAGATAAGCTCTTCTTTTTCTTTTTCTTTTTTTTACATTAATCACATTTTATTCACTTTGTATCCCAGCTGTAGCCCCCCCTCATTCTCTCCCAATTTTACTCTCCTTCTTTCCCTCATCTCCTCCCATGCCCCTCTCCAAGTCCACTGATAGGGAAGTCCACCTCCCCTTCCATATGACCCTAGCTTATCAGGTCTCATCAGGTCTCATCACTGGCTGCAATGTCCTCCTCTGTGGCCTGGCAAGGTTTCTCCCCTCTCAGGAGGAGGTGGTCAAAGAGCCAGCCACTGAGTTCACATCAGAGACAGTCCCTGTTCCAATGAACTCACTTGGAGACTGAGCTGCCATGGCTACATCTGAGCAGGGGTTCTAGGTTATCTCCATGAATGGCCCTTGGTTGGAGTATCAGTCTCCAAAAATAACCCTGAGCCCAGATATTTTGGTTCTGTTGCTCTCCTTGTGGAGCTCCTGTCCTCTCCAGGTCTTACTATCTCCCCCTTCTTTCATAAGATTCCCTGCATGCTGCCCAAATTTGGTTATGAGTCTCAACATCTGCTTTGATACACTGCTAGGTAGAATCTTTCAGAGGCCCTCTGTGGTAGGCTCCTGTTCTGTTTCTTGTTTTCCCCTTCTTCCAGTGTCCATACCATTTGTCTTTCTAAGTGAGGATTGATCATCTTACCCAGGGTCCTCCTTCTTGTCTAGCTTCTTTAGGTGTACAAATTTTAGTAGGTTTATCCTATCTTATAAGACTAGTATCCACTTATAAGTGGGTATATACTGTGTGTGTCTTTCTGTTTCTAGGATACTTCACTCAGGATGATTTTTAGACGACTCAGCTCTTAAGAACACTGTCTGCTCTTCCAGAGGCCCTGAGTTCAATTCCCAGCAACCACATGGTGGCTCACAACCATCTATACGGGGATCTGATGCCCTCTTCTGTCACGCAGGATAAGCTCTTCAAACAGTTTCCCGTTTGGGATATTTTTACATGAAATTCTTGCAGCTTTAGGCCAACCTCTGGAAATCTATTAATGGATTTTACCAAATGGCCACAGTAAGAAAGAAATATATGCAATATGATTGTCTTGTCAATGATAGACAAAGATATTGAGGACAGTAGGAATACAAATGGATGACATGAGCCCCCATGGAAAAATCTACAACTCATACTATGTATAACAACAAAAGACTGAAAGGCTTTTCCAAAGCAACACAGGAATGTCCACTCTCACCATTTCTGTTTAGTATTGTATTTAAAGCCCTAGAATGATAATATGTTAATAAAGAAAATAAAAGTCATCTAAATTGAAAAAAAAAAAAAAAAGAAAGAAATTCTTGCAGCTTACAGGCTGAGCTCTAGGGGGCAGCAAAGACACAGGCTCGTTGATAAGAAATCCGCATTCTGGTTACCAATATTTATTGTATGTTTTGCCATTTTTTTTATGACTGGTGCGTGGGTTTAAATAGTGTGGATTATTTAGAGAAACATAGAATTTTAGGGCTTAGAAAACTGTAATGTCAAATTAATTCGGCCTTGTAGTCTTGTATAACTGGAGGAGGCTTTGTGAGCAGAAATGCTTCCCTAGAATCATCAGTTAGATGGTAGCACAAAGCCCCCACACACACACTTCACAAACCTTTCAATGTAGTTTCTCGCTTTTCCTCAAGGTGTAGAGGCAAACAATGTTTTTCCACTCAGAAATCATTCAGTCATTATGGAGATTTGAGCTTAGACACATATTTATCCCCGGTGAAAAAGGACTGATTGGCTTGGGTAAGCCTGAGGCTGGTGTTTTTAAACTGCCTTAATTAAACTTGGACAGAGGAATTTCTACACCGAGCCAGATTAATTTAAATTTTCCCAGCCAATACCTGCAGGCTTTGGACTCTAGGTGGCGACAAAGGACCTCTGTTTTGCTATCGCATCAGTCCCCGGAAAATAACTAGCAGTTGAGACTTCCGTGGACTAACATCATTTTCCCTTAGATAAGCTGCCGACCAGGGCTTGGTGCCCGCTGCTCATCTGCTGTAACTGTTTATCTAGAAAGAGAATTTTCATTGATTTTTTTTTTTTTTTTTGAGTTCATAGCATTCATGTGCCCGCTGTCTGTGGTCTTTCCTGAGCCCATTTCCTAGGCCAATCACATTGTATGTCTGCTTCTCCCGGGTCGCCACTCACTACGTAAACAGGAACAAAGGGCCAACCCGAAAGTAAGAAACAACAGGTTCAGTTCTGTAGATTGAGAAAAGGCGGTAGGCACACATTGAGTTTCTTCTGGCTTGGTGATACCAGGAGAGAAAAGTCTCTTCAAAGGGAGAATCCAGTCAGGAAAGGAACCGGGGAAAGCGGATCAGGCAGAGGGACCAGGGAACTGCGAGGGTGATGGAGGGGGGAATATGATTTTTAAATGAACTGCATATGTATAGAAATGCCATAACAAAACCCATTATGTGTATATGAAATGATATATATCAGACATCATATATATGTATATATCATTAGCATATAATGACAAAGATGCATTTTCAGAAAAGGTGGTCCAAGAGGTGGCATGAGGAGCTGGTGAAAGTGAAGAACTGAGAATTCACCTGCTCAACTACTGGGTCTCAATTGCTCAAGGTGGACTGTCGCCTCCATCGATCAACACCTGAGCAGGCTGTGCTGTGACTGGCAATATGACCTCCCTCACTCTCTGACAGGCCTGCCAACTGATTTCAGTGGCTGAACTAGGAGTCTTACAGTTGGCAAATAAACAACCGCCGTGTCTCCCACAGCCTGCTTTTCCTCCTCTTCCCCTTGCCAGCCAGAATCTGCAGTGCCTCTGAGGACGCTGGGTAGGAAGGTGACATGGCGTGGCATGAAAGAGCACGCATTTTGGAGGCAATTGCAGTGAGCTTCTCCCTCCCCCTCCCCTAAGTCTTTAAAACATGACTTTAAATTTTGTAGTCTACAAATATGTCCTTATTATGGAAACTCGAGTTATATAGACGAGAGTAAAGGCCTTAGCCTCCCCCAGCTGACATTCCTCTAAGATAGGCCTTACTTTGAAGCTTGCTTTCCAGTCATCCTGGCAGGTCTGGGAGTCTTCTTATTTGAGTACTTTTTATCTCCGTGTCATTCTGCAGAAGTTCTATAGGACACAGTCTTTACTCCCGAGATATGCATTCTCCAAAAGAATTGTACATTTTTTCACACTAATGCTTTTCATTTCACAGTATTCACAAAAACAGAGATGTAGGCTGGTGAGATGGCTCAGCAGGCAAAGGCACTAGCTACCAAGCCTGATAGCCTGTGTTTGAATGCTGGAAGAAGAGAACTAACTCCCTAAAATTGTCCTCTGACTTCTGTATGCATACTGTTGCATCCTTGTGAGGACAGACAGACTCATGTGTGTGTGTGTGTGTGTGTGCGCACACACACAATGTAAACCATTTTAAAATTTTAGTACCTAATCATTGGATATTTAGATCACAGCCAATTTTTTACGATCATTCCGTTTAAATATTGAACTCAATGTCTCCTTCCACTTAGCATTTTCCACTGCCTCCGTACTTGGGAATGACAGCCAGAAACGCAGGCTTCCTACCTTTCGTCAATCTTCAGAGAGTTGAGAGACTTCAGAATGCTCACTCCCCTTCCCGCAAGGCGCCGGGATCTTCGTTGAAGATGAGCAGAAAAGATCTTAAGAGACAAATGGTGAATGGTTCAAGAAAACAGTGTTTGCCAGACGCCGCACAACGCATGCGCATATGAACTCATAGAAAGGGTCACAGCCTTCGTGAGACTTGCTCAAGCTCAGAACCGGCAAAATCCCCCCCCCCCCCCCCCCCCCCCCCCCCCCCCCCCCCCCCCCCCCCCCCCCCCCCCCCCCCCCCACCCCCCCCCCCCCCCACCCAACCACCCAAACACCCCCCCCCCCCCCCCCCCGTCTAGAAGAGGAGGCAGGTGCCAAAGCCAGCCCTAGCCGGAAAATAGTGATACTTGATTGCTGCTGGTAGAAAGACAGTTTTCTTCAGCGTTGTGACTGACACCTACTCTATGCGGAGAAGACCTCGTGCCCAGGCTGCTGCTCCATACAAAATGCACTTTGATGAGTTTGTTTGTTTGTTTGTTTGCTCGTTTTAATGGAGGGGGAGGAATCTCGAAAGAATTGGAGGAGGGAAATGAATATCATCCAAAACACTGTATGAAATTCTCAAAGAATTTATTAAAACGTTATTTAAAAAAAAAAATTAGGTCTTTGACAAGCAGCATAGCTTCATAGTTTTGACTCAGACACAGATGGCACTGCACGTGTGTGTGTGTGTGTGGACACACACAGAATGCAACTTCCTCAACCCGTGCTGAGACCCCACTCCCCCAGCCAAATAACAGGCCAAATAATAATGTCTCTAGAACCTGTTACGAGAAGGAGCAGTGCAAGCCTACAAGTGAAGTTCATTCCAAGCCAGGTTTTGTAAAGAAAAAGCTGCTCTCATAGGATTCACCCATGCCTGGCTCAAAGGAAGGCAGGGCTTCACTGCAATTGATTGGGCTAAAGGAGCCCTTAACATCATAAATACTTGGGCACTCATCGCCTCCTCTGGGTGACTGACAGAGGTCTTCAAATCACCATTCATCATGGAAAGTACTTGGCACCGAATTATTGAGAATTCAGAGCCTTCAGGATTACAATCAATTAAACCTATAAATAGAAATGCTCCCCCCCCCCCCAATGATTTCTCACAAAGTGATAGCCTAATGGCTCCTGAATCGGGCTGGAGTTTATAAACAGACACAGCCACATGCCAGTGCTGGAAAAGATATCGGAATGATGCCATGGGCTTTAAGTAAAGCATGGGGTTGAGTCTTTATTTTGCCCTTCTGAAACTACAAGGGGATCAGAAGACAGAACCTCCACCCTTGACACTAATCAAACATCACTATACCTCAGTATCTAAAACATTAAACACGAAGTCTTTGCTGGCAAGAGGAAGCAGGGCCATGACTAACGCTCACTGCAAATTAAGTGAAGCCTGAGCAGTGGCAGCTTTCCTGTTTCCACAGGGTAAGCCAATCTGGACATTCTAAAGATAAATTGCTTTTCCTAGAAATTCAACTGCTAGGCTCCGAGTCTTTAGAGAGTTTGGCATCTGATGTGGACTGCAGGTCTGTCATAGGTCAACATCTGCCATCTTTGGGGTATCCAAGAGGAAGACTGCCCCTCTCTGTTTCTTTGTCTCTGCTTCCCCCACCCTACCCTCCACACCAGCCCCCCATGGGCCAAGAAGGGGAGGGAAGCAGTACTGTGCGTTTGTATAACACCATCCCCTGTGGTATCTGTGATGTTCCGTGCTCTTCCTGCCTGAGATGGGACCCGAAAAACTCCCTCAGCTTCACTGGGAAAATAGTGATGCTCAAAAGGGTGAATAGCTTCTGGCCACTCAGCAAGACTCAGCAAGGCCAAGACTGGGACAGGGGGAGTCTTTCTTTCTTTCTTTCTTTCTTTCTTTCTTTCTTTCTTTCTTTCTTTCATCATTCTCTCCTTTCTTTATTCTTCATTCACGTGTTGGCCCAAAACTTCCTCTTCGTTGCTGGTTTAAAACATGTCTGTCACATGTTTCATAACCACAAAAACTTTCCCTATGGCCAGGTCCTGAGGAGAACTTTGTCTTCAATCATTCACTTCTGATATCACAGGGAGCTGAGACTGAGTCTCTGGGGAATTTGTGCTGGGAGTCTGAAGGTGAAAGGTCATCCTCTGCTCCCCCCCTCGGTGGCTTGTCAACTAGCCTCTCACCATTGATCAATCAACCCCTGACCACCGACTGCCTTCCATGTGGCTTGCCGATTCTGTCCACAGGGCTCTTCCTTTCCACCCTTCTGTCCTCCCCTGCAGCACCTCCCGGTTCCCCCACCATTCTTTTTCTGACATACTCACCTCATTTGTCCTCCCGGATCCCCACAGTTACACTAATTCTAACCTCAGGAATTAAACAGTAACTTTCTGCTGATGTGGAAGCTGCCATGAATTTGCACTCAGCACTTCGTGCTGTTGCTTATCCACAAATGGGGGTGTTTATGCGGTTATATGTCAGGAGAAAACTTGAAGATTATAAAGCAGCCAATTTTCTTCTCCAAAATAAGGAAACAACCCCCAAAAAAGTCAAATGGCTCTTCTTGGTTGTGTAATTACAGACAAAATATTACTAACCAGATTTCTGACACTTCATATGCTATTTTCTCCTGGATGAAGGCACCAGCTTCTACTTGTAATTCTTACTAAATGATAGTCATTTATATTTTACAAAAGGGTACATTTTTTAATTTAAAAATTATACTTTTCAATTTTATTAGTTTAAAACATGTTTAACCCATATAGTATTTTTGAAATAATTTCCCCTAAAAGTTAAAGTAATATGTGTTTAATGTATAAAACTTGGAAAGTGATGAAACTTATAAAGAAAAACTTATCCAGTATCAGGAATTAGAGATCATCACATTTAACATTTTAGTATATCACTGTCTAAGTTTTCTTAAATTAATTAATTAGTTAATGAATTTGCTTACTTAATTATGCTCTGACTTCATGAACACTTGCACACCAGAGAAGGCATCAGCTCTCCTTATAGGTGGTTGCGAGCCACCGTGTGGTTACTGGGAGTTGAACTCAGGACCTCTGGCCAGAGTAGACCGTGTTCTTGACCACTGAGCCATCTCTCCAGCTTTCACCGTCTAAATTTAATTAATTTTTTTTTTACATTGTGGAAATTCTGTTGATTCTAGAATTTCATATTCCAGGAATTATGATGACATTTTAAATCTCTACTGTGTCATTATAAATTCTTTGTGCACATGATATAAATAGATATCTCTAGGCCATAACTTGATATAACTGTTATTTCCAGCAAGCTCTGACCCTGAATATTTTAGCCCACTCCCATTTTTCCAATCCCTTAAGCAAGCAAACTACAATGAAATCTATGCATTTATTTTGTACACTTCTGTGGTTTCCTGTGGTTTTCTAGAAGGGAAGTGGGTCAAAACATATTTTCATTTTTAGGGTCTTTGATGTATTTTGTTCAGTTTTAAGAACTTGATGACAACCCAGACCCACCATCAGGCTTTGAAATACTTCTTAGGGTATTTTTCTAGAATCACTAACTCATTTTTATCCATTGAATCCTGGCAAGAATGAACCAAGAATCCAGCTTGAATCATCATTGTGGTTCAGGCTCTGCCAAAGGGTTATGGCCTTTCCTCAAAGGCCTGCAGAACTGGCCCTGGGGTGACCAAAGGGCTGGCTTATGGGCAAGCACCACCTGGTCACCTCAAGAATAGCCCTCTTCTTCAGTTGTCTCCTTTCTACTCTTCACAGCAAGCTGATGACAGGGGCTCATTTTGCTGTCTCATCCATAGACAAGTCAACGTTTAGATCACTAAATATAGCTTTCTAATTTTATGAGAAGTCAATAAATTTCCCTGGGAGAGTGGCTAATTTATTACTTCTAGTACATCATAGATTTTCCCAATCAGAACACTCAGAAGAAAAAGAAGGTGCCACTATAATTAGACAAAGACAACTGATATCATGCTGGGCTGAATAGCTATTCCACTTCTATGACACCACCCTTCTCTCCCAGGCCCTCTGCATGAGAGGAAAGGAGTATGTCTAGAGACAAATTTACCTTCCTTGAGCATAGCTAATGTGTGTGAGGGGCATAGACAGACTGAAGCATGGGCAGGAATCTGGAGACAGGGAACAAGCTCGTAAAACCAGTCAGTCAGAGATGGACCTACACGGGTAAGTCCAGATGCCACTGCAGGCCTGTGCCTGTTGTCTTCCCTCTATTGTCTTTAAGCTAAAAATAAAAACAAAACCAGAAAAAAACCAAGTAGATAAAATTTAATAGATTGGACAAAATCAGCCTGGCAAAAATTTTACTTCTAGTGAAATCATCCTTACTAGGTTGAAATTCTAAGATTTTTTTTTTTCATTTTTGCTTGAGTGTTTTCATTTGACTGGAGGTCTTTTATTATATTTATTTAGCTTCTGTGTATGTGTGTGTACTCACGTGTACCACAGAGTACATGTGAAGGTCACAGGACAAGTTGTGGGAGAAGGCTGCCTCTTTCACCCATGTTGGGTCTCAGGAACTAACTCAGGTTGTCAGGCTTGGTGGAGAATGCCTTTAGCCACCAAGTGCCAGCCCTGGTGGTCTGTTTTTGTTTTTTTTTTAAAAAATACAATTAATGCATTTGCTGCCTAAGTAAAAAGTTTAGTGTCATTAAAAGAATTATTCTCAGTGTGTGAGTGTTGAGCACTGAAAATTCCAGAGACAGAAGTTATTGACAGAAAGTTAACGGAAGTTCTGTTCTTCAAGGCTGTGTGCCCAAGATGTTTGTTTGTCTTCAAGTGGGAATTTTCCCAGAGCTGGGAGGAATTTAGGAAATTATTGGTTCAGCCTCTTACCTCCGAACAGTTAACCCTAGAAGTCCAAACATATTTGTGAGGGACTTAGAGATCTCCAAGTAAGCATGCCACAGAGGATCTTCCTGGGCTGAACAGACTCTGGCTCCTGCCTATCACACATCTCCCACCACATTCAGGGATGCTGCCATGCCTCCAACACCCATTGATTCTGACTGACTGTGATAGCTGACATCTTTGGATTCCTAAGTGTGTACCAAGCAGTTTCCTAAACACTCGTGTTACTGTGTAAGTTTTGATGAGATGGCTGAGTTTTCTTATTGTATTACATTTGCGTGTTTGCCTGTGCTGCGTGTGTGTGTGTGTGTGTGTGTGTGTGTGTGTGTATGAGGTAGTTTGCATTCATATTATTTTTATAGGAATTAGAGGTAAAGTGAAGTGGGTTGTCCAAGTTCTACACACCCCAGCAGAGTGCTGCAGTTAGCACCAAGACACCCCTCTCTGTAGGACGGCGTCTTCTCCACTGTGTCAGCACATTCTTCACCTCTGGAGACGAAGCCCAAGCCCTGTACCAGTGGCCTGTGCATCTGGAGACCAGACTTCGTTCAGGGCTGGAGTCAGGCACACCCTGTACTCTGACTCCTCAATGGCTTCCTCTTACACTGTCCTCCCTCTGTACACAGTAAAACTGGGGGCTAAGGACCGCCTAATCTCTGATTTCCAGCACATGCACGGCTGCATGGCTTCCAGCACAGTAAAATGCACTTTGCCAGCAACAAAGTGCCTATTTGCTGTGTTGGCACTACTGTTTGGAGATGTCTAATTCATAGGCTGCGCCAGCAGAGACAGGGGAGAGAAGGTTGTGAGGCACATTGGTGACTTTATCATGAACCTGGTGTTTGGAACTGAATGTTTTAAACCACAGCTCAGTCAAGACTCAACAGTTTAAGAGCCAAAGAAATTCATTGTTATGCCAGTGTGCATAACACTGGTCATCATAGGTCACTTTCAATACCTAAGGCTTCTTCACTGGCAGGTGCCATAAAACATTTGTTTATCTCTCTTTTCCCAACGGAAAGAAGAAAGCGCTGTCATAAAACAAAGTACTAATGGGGGTTTGCTTTCACCAGAGACGGTGTTGGAACAAGTCTGACTTCCATTTCAGATTTTGTTTTCAATAGCTAGCACACATATGTACCAGGGCCTGGGGGGGGGTGGATAGAGGTATGGAGGGGGACAGAAAACTAACAAGAAACAGGAACCTCACAAAACAGCGTTAAATACTAATTCTGTACATCCCTTGACACTGGAATTGGCCCCCAACACATTTAGGACATTTTGTAGCTAATGAGTCTTACTATCTGCATTATAAAATGTTTGGGATCTCTCATGGAGCGGGTGAGATGTCGGTGAGATGTGGAGCCGATGAGTAAATTATGCCCTTTGTTTGATAAGAAAATCAAAGCATGTTTATTACATTAATAAATTAATTAATTGATTATCTGATTGAATTATTCTCTGACACCCTGGCACCTGCAAGTATAAACATGCATAAACACACACAAATAAATGTAATAAAATAAGAAGACCCTCCCAGCTCATCAGCTGGATTTTCGGTTTGTGTTAATTAGGCATGACCCTCCCTGTGTGCCAAGGACTGTGTGGATAAAGTTTTGCACTCCATGGGCATTGCTGGTGATATGAGGTCAGTGTGAGGAGGAGGCTTTTCCTCGATAGATCTGCTGTCTAGCTGTGCTGGCAAGATGCATACAGAAGGCAGAAACGACAGCCACCCCATTGTTCTCGTGAAACTAGTGAAAGCAGAGAGGTGGCAAGATGAAGGCAGAAAGGAGAATGCTGCAGCGATCTGAGAGCAAGTATGGTGCTCCAGGGCCCTGATGGCTGCTGTTGGGCTTTTCAGCGCTTCTTCTCTCCCGTCACAACCCTCAAGAGCTGCATGGTGTTGGCTCACCCCGCTCCACCTTGGCACTTCCTCTAACTTCCAGTTAGTCTTGCTTTTCAGAGACGTCCATGAGCAGTTCCTGAGCCTGTTCTCAGCTTCTGGGGCTTGCTTTCTGTTTTTGGAACCACCGAAAAACACTGATTTTTTTTTCTGCCTTGATTTTCTGGAGAGCCCATACACAAGAAGACTCTTCAGAATCGATGCAGTCAGCACTTTCTTCATCGATGTAAGTCTCCAAATTCTTAACTGATACTCGTTTCCTGGGCGCAGAAGACACTTGGAGGAGGCGGGACAAGATGTCAGAGCTGCAGCATCACAGAAAGCAGAAACCACCGTGACAATGTGGAGCCAGCCGCCAGGCGGTCCTTTCAGAGACATTGGCCAAGCACAAGGCCTACCGGGAGTTTCGGTCTTTGTGTCTACGAAACGGTGATATCAGAAAGCACAACTCTCACTGTGACTCATGAGCTCTCTTTCATAAAGTGTCTATGGGGTCAGGGCGAAGGCTCAGCAGGTAGCGGCTACGGTCATAAAAGCCCCCGACCCGAGTTCAACGCTCCAAACCGTGTAAAGGTGGAGAGAGAGCGCCACCTCCCCAAGACTGTCTGCTGACCAGCACGTGTGCACTGTGGCGATGCACACCTCTCTCACGTACAATACTCACTCACATACAGTAACAGCCGTGTGTACTGTGGCACCCACACACACCCACTACACACTCACATGTGATAACAGTCATGAGTAAGCAATCTTTAAGTGCTTGGGACAAAGTCATTCTTTTGTATAAGTATGGAAATAATGGCCTAAAAGAGGCACTCGTTGGTCCCGGATGCTATACAGTGCTGCAGACAGAGATTCAGTCCATTTAGAAGATTCTTTGTGACAATCAATGTCACAAAAATAACAGGAAGGTCCTCGTGGAGCAGTAATATCAAGGAATGACTATGAAACCTGGTGTGTGAAAAGCAATGAAGGATAAGGCATTCTGGGTAAATTGACAGTTTGGGTCAATAGAGTTCTTGTCATGATATTTTCACATAATGGAAGCATAGTACACATTCCTTGACTGTGCCATATAACTATGTAATATGTATTGTACAAGTTCTATAATATATATCATGAATTCTCAGTTTTTCTGAAAATATGATATTATCTCTACAATGTTGAAACCATGTAATATGGTTTCATGTAATATGCACGTTGCTCCTGAGAGAAGGGCAGTTGCCATTTGGACACGCAATGCCCCCCACAGGCTCATGTATTTGGATTGATTTCCAGTTGGTTATCTGGGAGGTTATGGAACCTTTAGTACATGCAGCCTTCCTGGAGGAAGTATGTCCCAGGGAGGCTGGGGTTTTTAGGGATAATAGCCTCTTCCTGCTTACTGTTCTCTCTCTCTCTCTCTCTCTGCGTCCTAAGAGCAGATAAAATATCATCTCTCAGGTTTCTGTTCCTGCTGTTATGCCATGGCTTTCCCACCATTGTGGACTCTGGAAACATAGCCAAAATAAATTCTTTCTTCTACAAGTTGTATTTGTTCTTGTTATTTCTCACTGTATCACAGCAACAGAGGAGTGACAAACTGAAGCTGATACCAGGAGAGTGGGCTTGAGGCTGTGAGAAAACTGGCTGTGTGTTTTGTGGACGGATGTGGAAGAATTTGGAACTTTGGACTAGAAATGTGGTTGAATGCTGTAAACAGATATTAATGGGCTATCCTAGTGAAGCCTGGAAGGCAATAAAGCTGGGGGTAATACAGTGAAGGCCCAGCTCATGAAGTTGCAAAAGGGAATGAAGGTTCGAGTCAGCATATACACTGGAGGTCATTCCTGTGACATTTTGGCAAAGAATTTAGCTGTTTTCTGCCCATGTCCTGAGAACTTATGTGAGGATGAATTAGAAAGTAATACTCTAATTTACTCAAGACAGGATAACATTGAGTATGTGGAATGGTTCTTGCTGATTACTTTACATAGGTCTACAATGAATAAGAGCAAGTGGGGCAGAAAGGAATCTAAAATGTGCAACTGAGAGAGGAAAAGGATACTAGGAAGATGAGTGTAGCAGCCAAGATGTATGCTGAGAGAGAGGCTGTGATTGTTCAGATTAAAACCCCTCTATTCTGCTTTAAAAAGATAGAAAAGCTTCCCTCAGGACAAGACCCCACCCAGACAAAGCTCCAGTTTATGAAAAGAAAGAGCTTAAATATTTTTCTCCTTGAAAGCAATTACACATGAAAGCTGCTGCTAGTGTGGTCTAAGGGAGAGAGGCCCTACCACAAGCTGACAGCCAAACTTTCCATATCGTTGGTATTGGATTTGAAGACAAGAAAGTGGAAAGATTTAGAGGGTTGTAGAATTCTCCTCATGGTTTCAGAAAGCCACTTGGGCCAGGCAATGTATGGCAGAGTTGGAGGGCCCATGAGGAGGTCCTGAGAGGTCATCGTGTGGATCTATAGAGGTAAAACTTGAGTTGTGCTTGAGAGAGATCCAAAGATGTTGAGGTAAGGCATCTGCAAGAAGAGCTTCAGACTGGAAGTGGAACCAGCCCAAGGGAGCAAGCAATGCATGTTCACAGAGCCACAGTATCTGAAGTTTGTCCTGCTGGGTTTTGCTCTTGCTTTGATCCAATCTTTTCTCACTATGCACCAATTTCTCTCTCTCTCTTTTTCTTTTTTAATTTTGGAATGGGGATGTGTATTCTGTGCTCTTGTATGCTGAGGACTGTCTTTGAAAAAATAATAGTGAAATCTCAGTCCCTTCTTCTCTCTCTTTTTTCTTCAGCTGTTCTTTGCTGAGTTGCCTTGCTTTCATCCCTAAAGCAATGAAGCCAACTTACTATAGAATGAGGCTTCTAAAACTGTAGCCAAGAGAAACCTATTTTTTTCACATGTTGTATCGGATATCTGCCATACTAACAGAACACAGACTAACACAGGGTCTCGGCAGTTGTAATTATTTAAGATGACGTCAAACTGAATTAGAGTCCTAACTACAATGCCTGATGCAAGAAAAGGAGAGAGCTGGGGTTGGGATGTAGCTCAGTGGTAGAAAATTTGCCCAGGGGCTGGCAGGCTGGCTCAGCAGGTAAAAGCTCTTAAATCCACATGAAGGAAAGAACTGACCACTGCACGTTGTCCTCTCGCATACACATCACAACATACAGCACACGCCCACACACACAGAGAAAGAAGGAAAGGATGAAAAGAGAGATAGACGAAATCAAAACGAGAATTTGCCTAGCCTGTCAGGCCCCGAGTTTGATCCTCAGCCCTGCAAAAAGAGGAGGAGGGAGGGAGGATGGATGGGGACAGATGTAAATGGGAGGAGGCTGTAGAGCAATGAAGACAGCAATGAAGAAGCATATAGCGCAATACCAAGGATTGCCAGCGAGCACCCGGACAAGGGAGAGGCAAGGAAAGACACTTCCCGGGAGGCTCTAACGGATGCAAAGCTCTGCTCCTATTCCTGAGATGAGATTTCATTATGTAGCTACAGCTGGCCTCCAATAGTCTGTGTCTGTCAGGCTGCTCTCAAAAGCATAGAGATCCACCCACCTCTGTCTCCAGAGTGCTAGAATTAAAGGCGAGCGTCGCCAAGCCTGTCCCTGCCCACATTTTGATCTCACACGTCTCAACCCCAGAACTACAAGAGAATCAATTTGCATTGTTTTAAGCACTGAAAAATGTAAGACTATTTGTCTGTTTGTTTATTGGTGGGGTACATACGCATGTGGCAGTCAAAGAACAGCTTTCAGAAAGAGGTCCTCTTATAGGCAGAATAAGTTTTGGAAGACATTTTTGTGGGTGGGTTGTGTTCTCCCTCCACTATGAGTCCTGTCTGGTTAGAGGGTGCCCTCTTCAGTTTTCGTGGTGGCTGCTACTAGGAGTTTCAGCTAGAGTCCCCTCATATCCCTTCAGAGGCCTATTCTGACTTAGGTCTCTAGCTTGTCATAGAGATAGATGCCCCCACCCACAATTCCTCTTTTCTCTGCAGGCCTTCTCTGCTCCTGCCCCCGCCTTCCCCAGGTCTGGTCTCCACCCTTATTTCTCTCTGAGCTCCCTCTCTTACCTTATTCCCTCCCTTTAACCACTACTTCTGTCTATTCTATTTCCCCCTCTGAGTAAGATTTAAGCATCCTCCCTTGGGTCCAACTTGTTACTGATCTTCTTGGGGGTCTGTGCATTGTAGTGTGTGTATCCTGTACTATCTGGCTAAAATCCTCTTATATGTGAGTACATATCATGAGTGTCTTCTGAGTCTGTGCCCTGCCTACAAGACCTTCAGGGACAAAGATAGAACAGATGGAGCAGAGATTGCCTGGCCCAACCCAAGACCCAACCCATGGAAGAGTGCCAAACCCTGACACGATTAATGATACTATGCTATGCTTGCAGACAGGAGCCTGTCAGAGCTGTCCTCTGAGAGGCTCCACCCAGCAACAGTCTGAAGCAGATGCTGAGGCTCACAGCCAAACATTAGGTGAAGCATAGGGAGTCTAGTGGAAAAGTATGTGTGCAGGGGAGGGGAGGATAAAAGGACCTGGAGGTGACAATAGCTCCACAAGAAGAGCAGCAGAGCCAACCAACCAGGGCCCGGAGGGACCTGTGAAGTCCGAAGCACCAACCTAAGACCATGTGTAGCTTGGATCTAGGTCCCCTATATATATATATAGCCAATGAGCAGCTCAAGTTTCATGTGGGTTCACTAGTAAGGGGAGCATGGGTTGTCTCTGACTTGAACTCTGTTGCCTGCTTTTTGATCACTTCCCCCTGATGGGACTGCCTAACCCAGGCCACAGGGGAAGAGGAAGAACTCAGTCCTCATGAGATTTGATGAGCTGGGGTGGGCGGGTAGGGGGGCTCCCCTTTTCTGAGGAGTAGGAAAGGGGGATGGAGGAGGGAGGATGGGTCTGGGAGAAGAAGAGGGAAGGGTGTAGGACTGGGATGTAAAGTGAATGAATAAATTAATTAATAATAAATTAATTTTATTAAAACTAATAAATTAATTTAAAAAAAGAAGTATCTCCTCAACTTCTACCTGTTGAGGCCGCTCTCTCTTATCTGAGGTGTGCTTCAGGATAGCTAGCCCAAAGCTTTCAGCTGATTCTTCTTGTACATCTTTATAGAAATTCTGGGATGCATCCAGCTTTTTACATAACTTCTGGGCTTCCGAGATCCCATTTAGGTCATCAGGCAAACTCTTGAGTGCTGAGTGATCTCCTCAGTCCCTAAAACCATGAAATTTTATTGTTCGTATTTTATTGTTTGCTTCCATAAAGGTAGCATAATTATACATATTTTGGGCATGGAGGGTGGGGTCTTACTATGAACCCCTGGCTGGTCTTGAACTAGCTATGTAGACCAAACTGGTCTCTAACTCACAGAGATTCACTTGCCTGTTCCTCCAGAGATGCCACCATGCCTGACCTAACTAGTTATGTATTTTAAAGAAAAATGCTCTTTAGTATACTTAAAATATAGTCATTTAGTGATCCACACTTTAAAGGAATGAGACATTATTGGGAAACTGCCTATATCAAGTTACAGAAAAAAAAAAATTGCTAATTATCCTAAATGTTCCACTGTTCAAGATTCACATTCAGTACAAATAATCTCAGGGCAATTCACTGTTCTTGTACAGGAAATTTGCAGAAGTACACTAGCTGAGGAATACGATCTCTTCCACTGTTTCTCGGCCAGCCAGCCACATTTGAAAACTTCTGCTTCTCACTAAATTAGTGGTTATTTAGATCTCCTAGAATCACTAAAATCAGGTATCATTTTGAACAAAATTTCCTCTTTCTGTTCCCTAGAAACGACATATAAAACCCTAAGCATGAGAAAGTTCAGTTTGCCATTTATTTACAGTCTTTATCAAGCAAATAATATTCATATTTTGAATTATGCAAATAAGCATTTACATGATAAATCGTAATTGCTCTCAGACAGCTGTTTATAATTGGGTAAATGAGACACACTTTTAAATTGTCTAAATACATACTTACCCATGTTTACATATTTATACACTAGACTGTTAACTGTTCTGAATCAGCTGTTATCATCCATTGTGTCTTTACTCGGTTCAAGGGGAAAGAACTTTTTGAGTACAAATGACAAGACCCCATTGATCTTGCTCTGAGAGTCAAAGGATCGCCTTTTCTTTCAAAGGCTTGCTCTCTCTCTGATCTTTTCCTGTGGCATTCCACAGTACCTTAAGCAGGAAGTGGTTTTATACTGTCCTGTTGGGTGGGAAATTAATCCACATTTATCTTCGTACCTGATTAGATTCACTAGGGCAACACACAGATCTACTTCTTCATGATGCTGTGTTTTAACCACTGAAACAGTCTGGTTGCCTTATATTCAGTTGTTTGTTTGTTTCTTGAAACAGGGTTTCTGTCCTGACTGTTGTGGAACTCGCTCTGCAGACCAGGCTGGCCTTGAACTCAGAGATCCATCAGCCTCTGCCCACCTAATACAGAGATTAAAGGCATTTGCCAGCTCTGCTCAGCTCAGTAATTTATTTTTATACTAACAACCCCCTCTCAAGAATGAAGAACATTTTTTGAGACTAGGAAATATGTACAGAGCAGAGTATCTGAAGAGGCTTAAAAATATAGTAAGGAAGAGGAGAATTAACACATTTGAAATATTCAAGGAGCAACTCAGAGGAAAACGCCTTTGACCATAAGAATGATGTAGAACGAGTGTCCTGGGTTTTGAGGGCAGGCCAGCAGGGAGCTGACTTCTCACTGCAGAGCTGACTTTCCAGCCTCTGGAAAGCAGGCAGAAGGGGGGGGGGGGGGAAATGGTTCCTTTCAGTCCATTTGTATGTCTTCCAGGAAAAGCAGTGTGAGCAAAGACAGTCTTCCTCTTCTTAATTGTTCCCATTGGGGAGAAAAATCCTTCCCTGGAGCCCCTTTAATCTTATTGCATTTTCTTTGCTTTTCTAAAGCAATCGGTAATTGATCCTTTCTAATATTCTTATTTCTAATTCATATGAGTATTCTACTTCATATGCACTAAAGAGAAAGGACTTTACTACAAGATGTCCTGCGTGAATCAAGAGGATGTAAATGCTATTTCAGGGCTTCACACACCAGAAAGCGTACATCCTGAAACACAGAGATCCTGGGGCAGAGGGGTTTGGGGAGTGGTGACCTGAGGCAGCTGCAGAGGCACCTGACAGTGGAAACGTAGCTCTAGCTCCCCTTCTTGCTGAAGCCAGGTAAGAGCCTGGGTACAACTTTGCTACCCAAGAAACAAGGCCTAGAATTGAACACTTGAAAATGGAGGGTGTGGGCAGCATTGCTAGGTTTAAGAAATCTCTTCCAGAGGAGGCGTTTGTCTTATTGCTAGGGGAAGAAAAGCTGTTCTGGGCTCACAATGTAGGGAAAGCTTAAGTGGAAAGAACCATAGGCTAGAGAAATCTGAGTTCCCAGTGCTCCTGAAAAACTGGTGCAGTCATCCTCATTCTCTCTCTCTCTCTTATACACATTTTCGTGTGTGTGTGTGTGTGTGTGTGTGTTTCTGGAAAGGAAGGGCTAAGATAAATTTTTTTTTCAGTTATATGACTGATGAACCTAAACTTATCACAGGACAATATGAGAGTAAAACTCAATTTTTTCTTATATATCCCACTTTCCCAAATCCATTAGTATAATAACAATAATTACATAAATATCTATTTATATAATTAAAATTTATATAACAGTAATAACAGCACAATTAATAGGGTAAGGTTATACTGAGTGTGGGGAAGCCTGTGCCTGGCATTTTTCACAGTTCCTCATTAATAATCAGAACACCTGTATGAACTATTACCTCTACGTCATACGTAAAAAAACTAGTGTGATGTGCGACTTGAAGCAGGCCGTATTGTGTGACGCAGATTTTAAACCTGTGTCTAGTCCGTCTATGTGATTCCAAAATGTGTTGGATATTAGAAAGAAAACTCAGATTGCCTGGTCTAGGTTTGACTACATTAGTCTTAGTGCTAGTTCATTCCCCGTGTTCATGAGTTACATGAGTTATATTTGTGGATTACTACTCAAAATTCTACCTCAGGGGAGACTGGTATGCCAGTGATAATAAAGCCATGTGGGTGGCAGCCTCGTGGTGGGGATACAGGGGTTGTATATTTGTGTAATTCAATTGACTCTAGTCTAGTTAGTGCTCATCAGTCTCGTTAACAGGCTTCATTTTCTCCAAGAACGTGACAGCTGGCCACAGCAGCCAGCAAATGGACCTATTGATATTTTTGTTGTGTTTGGAAGAAAAAAAAATCGTCTGTGGATACAATGTAGCATGCAATGAGACAATTTTCTGTCCATCCTGATAGGACTCTGGGTGGCTCCAGATAGGTCTCTGTCAGCCTCCAGAATTGGCTGGAATCCCCTTGGGTGGTCTCCCAAACCCATTGTGCACGTGGGGCTTTCTGCCTGTTGACACTAGGGGATGTGCCCCACCTTCCCTTTGTTTCATCCCTGACTTAAGACTCATTTGTTCTCTGTGGCTTTTAACTGATTTTTCAATCTACGTTCATTGCTAAAGAGATTTAACTTTAAAACTGCACCTTCTAAAGGGGCTTCTGTGCCACCCAATTAGCATTGGAAGGGACTAAGCTGTTTGGAAACAAATACAACTGAGATCACGTGAAACCACACTCCGCTGGTCACTGAGATGCTCACAAAACCACCACGGGATTCCAAGGTACTAGCTGCCGTGCCCTGCACCGACTTTTAAGACATGCAGGCCCCAGGCCCCTCTGAGCAAAACCGCAAAGCCATCTCTCTGCTTCCCGGAGGGGAATGTGCTCCATAAATGTTCAGCATGCCTCTCCACTGCCTTCTCTTTCCTACCTTCCAGCTGGAAAGCCAGGCCAGGCTAGCTTTTCCAGGTCACCAGACTGCACAGGCGCCCACTCTCCTGCCTTCTCCTTCCCCTTCCAGTCACTCTGTCACCAGAACCTCCATTTACACAACTGCCTCACATCAGTTAGGAACACTACCCCTAGCCCATCCTCGGCTCCCCTAGGGACGGCCTTCTGATGAGACCATCAGATTTGCTCTGACTTTTCTAGGAGTTGAATAATAATAGTAATAAAAACCGCAGTAACAACAAAAACTGAATCATGGATAGGGAAACTTGAGTGCTTTTATTATTAGTCTATTAAACAAATTATTAAAATTCCTGGAACCAGAGTAGTGTTTATTTTATCCTTATAGAAAAAAACTAGAAGGACCAACTTAACAGGGAAGGCTTGCTGACGATGCCTTATGACTTCTGGGAGTTGTAACTTCGGGGCTGCTGCAGGCTTCTTTGATAGGAGACCATTTTGTAAAGTAATAAGAAATACAATGCCTAACTTCAGGCCCATGTCGTATTTGATTGTTTTCCTTCTAAAGTTGCTTTGGAGCTCAGTCCTCTGGCTTAACGGGAACAACCATTCAGCATAAAAGGTGGATTTATTAAAAGGAATGGCTAGTTCTCAGCAATCACTTTGCGCTGTGCTTCGGTAGTTCGGTCAAGAACAACACACTCTGACACAATCCCTGATACACAGGCATTTTCGCTACCCTTTTTTTGTGGCTCCGAAAGTCCTCATGAATGAGGTCAGGATTGAGAGTAGTTTTAGGAACACTGGAAATATCAATTACCAAATAAGCTGTCTGATCCTAAAGCAGAAGTATACTCTATTCTCTATACTCTATACTCTATTTTTCTCCCTTGACTCTCTAAGTCACCTGAGCTCTTGTGGAATCACCAACCCCAGAAATGAGAAATGGCTGAGATTTACCTCTTCAGCAGGTAAAAGCTCTTCCGTTTAAACAAGACATGATAGAGTAACCTTACAGAGGGCCTTGTCTGCTCCTTTTTGAAAATATTTCATAACTGTGTATGACTTTTAGAACAATCAATGAGTCTGTTCTCATTTCTTTTCTGTGTGTAATCATATTGTTGCTTCCTTTGTGGTGTTTACATTAAAAAAAAATAAGCTTTTGACTTTGTTCAAAAGTAACAAAGTCAAAACCAAAGAAGCATCTATAATGCAAATTGCTCAGGTCTACTCCTGCTTCCATTGACCAAAAGAACAATTATGTTTGTATTGCAGATCTAAACTGTGTATCTCCTGATGCTGCAGCCACCTGGGAACAGTGTGAGGGGCCATAGTCAAGTGAGCAATCAAGACACACTGCTCAAGATGAATGTGTCCATCACTGATCCTTATTACCCTTTTTTCATGGACACCATGGCAGAGAAAAGCTGGAAGGAGAATGGCTGAAAAACCCTAGGGGAGAAACCTAGAGTTAGTTAAGTTAAATGAGAACTCACCAAGAAAATGGAGTAGAAGAAAAAAAAAAACCACAAGGAACATTTTCTAAGTTTTCTAAGTGTTTTTTCATTCCTCAGGTTCCAGGTGACAAAGCAAAATGTGATTTTTTTTTTTTTTTGAGGCAGGGTTTCTCTGTGTAGCCTTGGCTGTCCAGAATGTCCGTGAGCTCACAGAGCTCTACCTGCCTCTGCCTCCCTGAGTGCTAGGATCACAGGCATGCATCACTGTGCCCAGCTAAAACGTTATGTCTTACAGATAACCCAGAAGTATTTAAGGAGGGAGCTGTTATACAGGCAACACATTCAGGAGAAAAAAACTCTAAGCTTTTATGTGTTTTTAATTAAAGCTCAAATCAATTCAGAAAATACAATTATATATTAATGATAAATTCATTATCTTAGAGGTAATAAAACTATTATTTTTTAAAGCCATCTGTAAAAACTCTTGTTTTACCAGATATAAAAACTGTATGAAATATATAGTACATATATTTTAGAATCTGGGAGAATATGCTTAGATCAAGTAATTTCTGAGTTATTTCCTAACTGGAATAAGTCCCATTTACAATTGTCTTAGGGGTGGTTTTGTTGTTGATGATGATAATGGAATTTTTATTTGTTTGTTGTGTTTTGTTTATTTATTTATTTCTTGGGTTCAAGGAAAGACAAACAAGAGCAATAATTTTCTCAAGGCGTTCTAAACACCTTTCTTCATCCCTGCCACTGATAAAGCTAAACCTGAAATGCTTGGCCTTTAGCCTTGTCATTTGTGTATTTGCCTGTGAGCTCTGGAGGCAGTTTCCATGGCAAGCTCCCCGTGCACAGAAGCAGGGTAAGTGGAATGTCTCTTCCAAGGAGCGACTTTTCACTGACAGTGATAAAGGCCAAGAGCCTCCTTCACACAAATGATTGAAAAACAGAACACGAAGGACATTTTTATTTTGTGTTGTTTCCTTTGTGTGCTGTGTGACTTCAGTGTAAACACCCATTTAATCATGAACACAAAGGCAGCCACCTTTGCTGGGCAAGAAATTCCCAGAGCTGTAGGAAAACAGATAGAGAGTTATTTTTGTTTTGTTTTGTTTTGTTTTCATTTTGCTGCTGGACATTTCTCCAGGCTGTCATTTTAGGTTCCTTTTGAACACTTTCTCACCTTACCTTGGATGAGGAAAATTATTTTTCCAAAGGACAATTTTAAAAAGTAAACTAAGTAGCACAACTAGAGAGAGTTTGAAAGCTAAAGTTTTTCTAATGTAGTTGATTTTTGGAAACATAAAAACTCAGGGAGAAAAGAGCAATGTCATGGGGAATCTTCTGCTTTCCTCCTCAGAGCCCATTGGATCAGACGGTGCCTGGAGTTTACAGTGAAGACTTACTCTCCTTTTACACACATACACCACTCTTCCTAACACTGTGTGTTAGAGAGGCCCCTTTTTATTTAGGTTCTCTTTATCCTCCAACCAATTTCTTCTTCAACTCTGGGACTACCACAGCCTGTTTGTCTTCAAGGCTCTCCTTAAGCTCCAATTCTTCTAGATAATCTATCCTGACTCAGGACTAGTTACAAGTGTGAGTACACAGTGAAGCATTCTCAAATGTTCAAAACCTAAAGTGACATTCTTATTAGTGCTGTCAAAATTAAATATTTGAATCATCTGAATTTATTTAAATATTTGTTAAAGATACACTTCTGTTTATATCTTTAACAAAGTACCTTTAACAAAAAAAAATGAAACAAAAATAAGAATTTTGGATCTAGACAAATAACATTTGGCATATTACTTCTCTACGTTATGTAATTATTTTGATTCTGACCAGGTCATAACAAATACTTTCATGCCACTGGAAGGCATGAAAAGATCAAAATAGTTATAAAAATAAACCAGTTTTAAAAATCAAAATTTTACTTGTTGGTTTTTTTAGGAAGTAGAGTACAGGAGTATTTAATTTAAAACAGTTTTAAATTTACAGAACCATTTTACATATATAGACATATATACACATACATTCATGCATAGTGTCTACTTAATCTACTAGATGAACATGAGAAAAAAAAAGAAACAGTTTCTCCCCCCAGACCTAAAACAATAGCAATAGAAAAGCCTTAATTTATATGACTTAACATAGAGCCTATCTTATCTTGTCACTTGATGTTAAGTAGTAAAATCTAATGCCAGTTTCAAAGATGGAGCAAACTCCCAGCCTATAGGTGGCCACTGCCTTTTGTCACCTGTTCATACGTCATCAACATGGCTAGGAAAGAACTGGAACCAGGCTGAGCACATGGCCAAGCAATAGATTAGCCATTCCTTCTCTCTTCTTTTCAGGGCTAGAAATTGAGCTTAGGACCTTAATACCCAAGACAATCAGTGTAACTGAACCACACCTCCAGCCCATGTCCACATTGATGCTTATCATCACCAGAATCACCTGTTAATCACCTGTTAATCACCTAAAGGTTTCCTACTTTCCATTGGCAGTAAGCATCATCAGGGATGAACATCTTTGGGCAAAGCATGAAAGGATGATTAATGTGGACGGCTTAAACACTCTCACCATACCAGACCCCAAGAATTAAAACTTAATCCAGTTAGGATGCACTAGACCCAACTGCAGGGGAACAAACCTTCACGGTTAAGTAACAATACTCACAAGCTGTGCCGCAGTGCAGACCGGAACACCAACCAACATTTGAAAACCTGGAAAGAGTGCCCCATAAGGGAGATGGTAACTTATAATTCTAAGAATTTTTGTGTGCAGGGGGTGAGGAGGGATACATAGAAATCTATTTTTACTATGCAAAACAATGATGGCTGTCTCCACTCTTCTCCTACTGGCCCAGTATCCAAATAATAGTTTACTCTCAAGTCTCTGAGATGGAAGAGACGGTGATGAAGAGAGCCCCTTCCTGAAAAGATTGCCCTCTCTTCTCCATTTTTTTTCAGAAGGCCTAGTTTGCATGGAACAACCTCCTTGGTTGTCATCGAGTGCCCCATCTGGGAAAAAGAATGGACGTAAAGTTTCAAAAATTGAACTGGGAAGAAGGGAGTGTTCAAGGATGTGTTTAAGCAGGGAGATTACCGGGCTCTGCATGACCAAGAGGTGTGGGATTTCCCAGGACAAACACCTGCACACAAGACCCCAGAAACACTGCTCTGAGGCCAAAGAATTCAAAGCCAGAAGTGTCATTAGTAAGTTCTCTCTCAGAACACAACTGTGCAGGTGTTTGTCCCTGGATGTATCTCTGTTTGGGTGCTAAATACTAAGAGTAAAAGCAAATATTTGATGCTGAAGAGCTCTTAAGAGCTGAAGCATGTCATTTACTTATTTCTACACATCAGTGTGGTCTTAGGATGTTAAATAGATTAAAAGGCTAAGAGAGGTCAGTCCTTCCAAGGAAGACTCTTGTCCTTTCCCTAACTTGGCTCTTCCCAAAATTATTAAATGCCCTGCACTAGTACTCTAGAGCGTCCTTCACAAACTGAAAGGCTGACACGTCCACTCCTAGAATGTCCTGTACAGGGTGGAATCAGAGTCTCCTCAGAGCACATCCTAATATAGATGGGACAGAGAGAGTTTGAGCTGAAGGAGATTCTCAAAGTGCGAGTCTGAGAAATCAGCATATCTCCTAGTCTTGGGAGGGAGGAGGAGAAGGTGCTGAGGGAGGAGGCAGAGAGAGAGAGAGAGAACCTCAAGAGTGACTACAGGCAGAGCTAGGGTGCCCAGGGGTTTCCAGGCCTCAGCTGTCTCACCTGGCCTGGCCTCCAAGTTCAGGGGGGGTCTTGGAATCTATACTAAGGCTTCCCTAGAACCCTACCGTCTCCTGCCAACCTCTGGCTCCTGCCTGGGTCTTCATCGCAGAGAGGTCCTCACAGTGATTTCAGTTTAATCTTATTTAAAAAGACATAACTAATAAATCTATTGCCAGGGCCACAGAAAGACGGCCAGCAGAGTCGATCGATCTCCCAATCCCATTGAAAACCATGACAACACCGGACAAGGTCCGATTTATCCCAGCGAGCTAAAGCGCATTGTGAGCAGACGTCAATCACGCATTATTCCTGACTGAACGAATGCAGAATCTTTGCTGGAACAAATGCTTCCTACAGGTCCGGGCGTCCCAGCTCCATTTCCCCTTTGTTTGCAGCCTAGCAGTTGGCCTGTAGTGGGCTAGCCTCCGCCCGACCACCCAGCGAGCGGTGCAGCCAGGCACCGCAGGCACGCTTGGTAGGACCGCAGCTGGGTAGGGCGGACAGGCTGGGTGGAGCCGAGGGCGCCAGGTTTTTGTCAGGTTCGAACTCAGCCCCAGCGGAGACAGGTTTTGGGGTGCGGCAGCCCAAACGCAGCTCTCATCCCTAAAATTTAGAAAGCAGATAGCTAAGCACTAGCTGGAAGGAAAGAGACCTCACTGCGGCTCTAGACTGAAGCCTGAGCAAGGCTGGGGCAACAGAACGCGCCCCCTTCTACGGGACCCCGCCTGTTCCAGGAGCCTTCCGTGAGGACGGTTCATCTGTGTGGCCTTGGGGAGTAAAGGATCTGGGAGGAATCTCCTGCCCGGCTCCTGAGTTTTGGGCAAGCCTGGTGCTAATTCTGCCTATCCGCCCATTCTGAAGCCAGGCCGGGCACCTGGGCTGTGGTCTGCTTCACCGCCAGCAGCGGGCCCCACAGATTGCCCCCTCCTCTGCTGCTAGCTCGGAAACCGGTACTGACTTGGGGGGCTGAAGGGCAGGGAGGACGCCAGAGTAACCCAGAGTAACGGCAGAGTGATACCAAGGAAGACTGAACGCTTTGGTAGGCCGCCCGAGAAAACGCTGCCGTGGTCCTCGAACGCAGGAGCTCGGCCACAAAGGCCCAGACTCAGGATCCACAGAGGACAGGAAGGGATGGACGTTTCGGAACCTGGGTGTTTGCTGCCTCCGTTTAGTCGGCCTTGGAGAGACAGGCACGGGCCCCGGGCTCCGCCACCCTCTCCCAACCCTTTCAGACTGTGGGGGGGGGGGGGGTTGTGAGGAGGCTCCTGCAAAACCTGTGCCAAACCCGGACAGCCAGAAAGACCGGGCCACCCTCTGCCCTCCAAGAGGTGCTACAGCGGTCGGGGAAAGGGGTGGGGAAGGGGAGCAAGCGCGCCAGTTCCACACAGTGTTGTAAATCATTTTCCAAACAATCAGGAGAAATCACCATTCCAGAAAACAAGCTCCGGATTAAAACAAACAGGGGCTAAGCCGCCCCACCCTTCTTCCCAGCCCCACCACCCCACCCAGGCCCCACAGCAGCCCGAGAGGAGGAGGAAGTTGGGGCTCGTTTGGGAGGACCGTGGTCACTGTTCGCCACCCAAGATGTTATTCACTGCCAACAATCCCCATTATCTGTCCCCACTCCGGTCTGATCAGACAATCGCTAATGCCGAGGGCTGCTTCCTGCGACCTCTGGGAGGTGACGGTGCAAAGGGGCGGGGGCCGGGCGGGGCGGGGCGGGAAAGGACAGGGCACTTTCCGGACTTGCCCCGGCTCCTCCAGCACTCATTCGGGTACTTAACGCCCTAGACACCAGGACCTCGGCTTTCACAGCCCACTGAGTGGCGGGGGGTGGGGGGCTGTTTATATAAGTCGGGGTTCCTCCGCCAAGGCGCCGGCACCCCTGAAGCCAGCGCATGGCGAGAGCCTCCCGTTCCCACCCTTAGGAGCGGGGTCGGCAGCCACCCTCGGCTTCCCAGCCTGCCCCGTCCCCCTCTCCGTCCCCTCCGCGGCCATGGCCACCCCGGGACGCCTGGGCTTCACGGTGCGCAGCCTACTGAACTTACCTGAGCAGGACGCGCAGCCCCGGGGGCGGAGCGAGCCGCCGAGCCGTGCGCCTCGGCCCACCGCCTGGCTGGAGCCGGAGCGCAGCCGCTACCCCTGTGAGTGAGCCCGGACCGCTGCGGGGCGGAGGGGGGAGAGGGGAGCCCCCGGGGGGTTCGGGGCCAGGGCGTGGAGGCCCTAACCCAGAGTCAGGCTTCCCCGGCTTTAGCAAGCGCGAAGCCCTGCGGTCCTCACTCCCCGGGTGGGCGTCCGGGTCCGCGCTTGCTGAGAGCGGACAGATCCCTGCACACCGACTGCCGCGGACGTTAGGAGCCTTCGGCGTCTTGAGCTCCCTAAGGGTCGGAGTATTTGAGGGTTTAAAATACCTCCTTCCCGTATCCCAGGGCTTTGGAAACGGTCAGAATAGAGGTGGCCTATGTCGGTGACCCACCTTGCGGGGCATCTGGTCTGCCAGCTCAGCTTCCGGGACAGCATCTCGGTCCTGGTGATGACTGTTCGCAGGACGGATGGGGTCCTAGAGGGCAGGGGACAGGTATCCAGACGTGAGCCTAGCAAAGGACGTTGCTCTCAAAGCCCAGAGCCGGGGGATGGGGCTGGGGGCGGGTGGAAGGCAGGCCCAGCCCCCCCCCCCCCCCCCCCCCCCCAGAGGCCGACCCCTCACCAGGCTCTGCTCTGTGGTTCCTAGCCTCCGACGAGGGCGGCCTGGAGAGCAGCCCCGCGGACTCGTCGCGGCTGCCTTCCCCAGGGCCCGCGTCCCCGGGCTCCGACGCGGAGAGGAGGAGGAAGCGGCGGGTGCTGTTCTCCAAGGCGCAGACCCTGGAGCTGGAGCGGCGTTTCCGGCAGCAGCGCTACCTGTCGGCGCCGGAGCGCGAGCAGCTGGCTCGGCTGCTGCGCCTCACGCCCACGCAGGTCAAGATCTGGTTCCAGAACCATCGCTACAAGCTGAAGCGCGGCCGGGCGCCGGGGGTCGCCGAGTCGTCCGACGTGGCGGCGCCAGCTGATCCGCTCGCAGCTCCCGGCCTGCTGAGCCGCGTGGTGGTGCCCGTGCTGATGCCCGACGGGCCGCCGAGCAGGGGTGAGGGGACGGCTGGGCTGGCCCAGGACAAGCGCGGCGGACGCCTGGCCACCTCGTGCCTGCTGCCCAGCTACGCCGCCTTCGGGCCGGGCTCGACGCTGGGGCTCTTCCCTGCCTGCCAGCACTTAGCGCCCCCCACTCTGGTCTCCTGGAACTGGTGAGGCTGCCGCCGGGAGCCCGGAGCCAGCCTGGATTGGGGCCCTGCCGCGGGCCCGGAGCGAGCAGGCGGTCCTCTCGGGACTCTCAGGAGTCCTTCCTGCGCCCTGCGCCCTGCGCCCTGCGCCCCTGGCTTTCCCTAACCAGCATTTGCAAAGACTCGCGCAGGGGACTCTCTCCAAGACTCCCTCCCGGTTGTTCCCCCACCGCAGATCCCAGAGCTAGATTTTATTTCTTGAGCCTTATTTGTATATTTTTTTAATAGCGAGCTGTATGAAGCGACTTATTTTTTAAAAAAAGAAATAGAGTGTTCTTCGCCTTGATTTGTGGTGCTAGAATATAATGCTGGGGGTTGGGTTCCTGGCGCTCTCGCCACTAAAGGAATGGGCACTGGTTTCCTGTGACCGAGCTGGGGAACCCGTGGTGGACTCCTGGCCGTTTACGCTGAGGCTCACCACCCGTTGGTTAGGTGGTAGATCGGAATGAAGTCCCGGCAAAGCTTTGGGAAGGAAAGGGAGCTGAGGGAGGCGACTGAGGCGAATCTGGGTGGCCTCTCTGCGGAGTGAAGCTGGTGCTTCTTTAGGCTCTGGTTCAAACGCTAAAAGTGAATACTGCCTGGCAAACACGGTCCTGAGCTCAAGGCTGTTGCTAAAGCTTGGGGACAGAGGAGCTGGGAACCAAGGAACTTGGGACCTACAGTTAACCTCCTGTCATTTTTCTGCCTACTCCACCAAGCAGTACCTGGCAGTGACAGGATGGGGAGGGTAGTGAAGAAATGAAAAGGTCACAGGAGTGGCTGGGGCTGGGTACTACTTCCAGCCAACCCTAAGGAAAGAGGACTACCTTGGAGATTAGGTAAGGCTGTGTTGGGGGGCGACCAGCTACTGAGAGCCCTGTTCCCAGAGCGAAGGTGAAGGGATCACCTTCCCATTCCAGGCCTCGGTTTGCACCTGCTCTTTGCCTGAGCATGTAGGGAAGGAGGACCACCAGTGCAGGAAGACCCGGACCTTATTTCTGGGGACCCACCCCAGGAGGAGGGGTGCCCAGCAGGTCCAGAAACAGGCAGAAGGCCCCTGATGAGGTCTGAAGAACAGCCATTGGGCTAGACAGGGGTCCTAGCTTTCTTACCCAAGGAGGAAGAAGAGTAACAGGCAAGGCTGTCACCTGGGATGGGGGAGGGTGGCCGGTGCTTGGGGTCTCAGCTGCCTGCCACCTTGTCTTCCATATGGATGTGGCTATCTTGGAAGAATCTCCATCCTTAAACCTCCTTTTGTGTTAGATACTGAAAAAGGCATTGTCAGGCCTAAAAAGGACCTAGACAAAATCCGCACTGTTTCAATTCAGAACTCTGTTTAATCAGTCTCCGGAAACAATACAGTGGGTGTTAGGCGGGACAATGGTATCTTTTAAAACCTTGTGGCCTTCAGGAAGACAAAGGGCTTGAATTTTATGGGCTTACAACTTCAGTTAGAACAGTGCCAGTGTGCGTGGGAGATTATCAAATTTGTATCATAAAACCCCTTTCTAACAAACGATTGGTGGGGAGGGAGCCCCGATGTTGTAAGACATATATTGGGACCTGCAGGAGCTTCTCTGCTGGACTTGGCAAAGCAGATGTGAACTGAAAAGAGGAAGGGATTTCTGAGGAAGGTCTGAGTTGGCTCTTCCATGTTCCTCCCTCATGAACAGCGGCCTGGGGTTGGGGGGAAGCACAACTTCTTTCCTTGGATGGTGACTGCAAGGAGCTCCTCAGTATCCTTAGGAGAAAGTTAAGAAGAGAAAGAGGGCCCTGCCTGTTCAGCAGATCTTGGGATGTGTGACGTGGAAAGGACCTGTACATGTGAGGTCTCCAGAACAACAGTGATCCAGTCTGTAGAGAGACTGTCCTAGCAGGGAGGGTTTAGGGGAAAGTGTATTCACAGTCAAATGGTGAGCCAAACTAGAGCCATGTGGTCAGAGTCACAGCAAGATGCCCCATGAGCCAGCTGTGCCTTGGCAGGGAGGGGGTCGTGGCACCAGAAGCCACAATATACAAGCTGTTGGTCTTTCTCTGCATTCTTTTACCATTGGCTGGAAAGCCCTTCCTTTGGAAAGAGAAGGCCTCACAGGAAAGAGCAAAATGCACTCACACCGCACTGATTCATTTTAGAGACTCAGGCTGGCATCTATGTTATTCTGACCATACTCGTGATAAGATAGAAAAGTGCCCATTTCCTTTGTGACCCTAAAGGTGAATCTTAAGTTCTGACAAAAGCTGAACCCAACGGCTTGTGAAAACAGCCGCGAAAACAGTCAGGGCTCTCTCCCCACCACCAGTGATACTAGGTAAATTCACACTCAGAATCCATGTGGTGAAATTTGCAGGTACATTCACAGCTGATGTGACAGAAACCTTACACACACACACACACACACACACACACACACACACACACACACACA
>NW_026590707.1:1570526-1624296 GCF_907164565.1 Psammomys obesus | reverse complement strand
CACACACACACACACACACACACACACACACACACACACACACACACGGATAGAGGGGAATCGTGTTTTACATACAAGAAACTGGCACACAGTAATTATAAACCTCAAAGGATGCTACTCCTGCGAGTTAGTTTAACTCACATTTCGCCACCCTCCAAGCCTCCCTGAAGTATGACAGTTGTCACCTTGTATATCTTATGCAGCCACCTTACATATGGGGAGGCTGCAGGAGTAAGCTGAAAGCACTCTCCAAGTCAGGGCTGCTCCTGACAGGGCATGCAGTCCTCAAGAGATAGCACTGCCAGCCCCACCTCTACATGTGAAGCCTTAAGGTCAAAGGATAGAAGTAGCTAGTCTAGGGTTAAGTGGTAGGCTGCGAACTTTAGGGCTTGGTGTGTGTGTGTTATGCCTGTGTGTATATGTATGTGGATGTTCAGTGTTTACGTGTGCACGTGGGGGCCAGAGTTTGAGGCTGAGTGTCTTCTTCAATTGTATTCTACCTGAGTTTATGAGGTAGTGTCTCTCCCTGAACATGGAACTCGCTGATTCAGCTAGGCTGGATGGCAGGCAAGCCTCAGGAATCTCCCTGGCACCACACTTCCGTAACAAGCAACTTGACCGACTGAGCCATCTCCCCAACTCTTGCCTCCTGATAGTACACCTTTAATCACACCGTAGTGATTAGTTTGTAGTATTTTTGTCCCAGAATTTTCATTCAACGGTCACCTTCCTCACAGATGTTTCCTTAAAGACACGTTCTTTGGCATCTTTCTGTCTCTCGCATTTCTGTTTTGTCTTCGCTGCAACCTCGCCTTCCAAACCTCCAGCTCTGGGGCATAGCCCCTGTGTCCCCCCCTGGTTCTATGTGTGTGCATCCTTGTCTAGCTGTCGGTGAGATGCAGCTCTCATACAGGTCATAGTACTCTCCTGTGACTAACATTCCACTGTTCTTCCAGAAAAACATCTGTTGCCACTGCTTTGACACCTTTTGTACACTCAGTGTTCAGTAGGGTTGTTGCTGACTCTGGTAAGCTCCTTTAAGCTGTTACCAACCCCCATGCCCAGATCCCTGTGGAGCTGTGTGACTCTGGCATGTAGCTCTTTCCTCCGGAGGTCTCCAATTTAATCTTTATTATTAAATATCATCCTCTTCACAGTTCCTTGCTTTCCTCCCATTGTAAACATTTTCACTTCGTCTCACTTAAATCGCTTGCTAGTGGAGATTGCAATTTTCACTTCAATTTTCTTTCCTTGTTGTTCAGAAGATCTTACATCTTAGCACATCTCTTATCTGGCCAATTTAGCACTTTAGTATCTTAGATAATGTGCTGCTGAAGGGTTAGAAGGAAGTTACTGAGCTCAAGTTAACCTACACCCTCGCTTTTAACAATGGAGTTTTATTATTCTCTTGCCCTGGTTGGCACAATTCATTAGCCTCTCTGTCTCTTTCTAGTCCATCTTCGTGTATCTCTCTCTTTTTTCTCTCTACACATGCACAGGGACAATCACACATTAAAGCATTTTTGCCTTGTGAATAAGATAAACAAGCATGTGGCTATAGACTTGACATGGTTGAATATTTGGTTAAATATTTGTCCGGCATGGATGTTTCAGCTAAACAGGGTAGGTAAGTTGTCAGTGAATGTGAATAACAGATAGTCAATGCTGCTTTTAGAGGAAGTAGGGCCTCTACCTCCAGGCACAGTGACTTCTGCAGATGTGGCTATAGGATTTAGTGCTCAAAATCTGCCTAAGAAACCCCATCCCACAGGTCCACTTAGATTTCCAAGCCATTCTGAGGGTAGAGACTTCTAAATGGCTCCTTAATTCTTTCCAGAATTCCAATTCTGCACCTGTCCACCTCTCTCTGACCCCCCTGGGACACATGCACAACAACCCAAAGGTATTTAATGTTATCCTTGTACTTGCCATTCATATCCTCAGCCTCTAAGTTCAACAAAGCTGAATGTTAATCCATACAGTGATGATTTGGCCTTACAGAGAGACCAGTAATAGCTGTGTAGGCTGTTAGACAGTCAAGCACTCCTTTTACCCGCTCCTTTCCAAATGTCCAAGCTTTGGGCTCCTCAGAGTTTTCAGCTGTGTCCAGCACACAAGCTTTAGTGCTTAAAGTAGTTTTCACATTAATAACCTGCCTTATGGGCAAACATCAACAACAACAACAAAAGACAAAAAAAAAAAAAAAAAAAAAACCTCTAGGTTGTTTTTGAAGTTTCAAAACCTGCTGCAATTCCACATAACTTCAGGGAATGGGTGTGACAGAAGGGACATCTGAGGGACTGGTCATGCCTAACATCTTCCTGTATTCTGACTGGGTGGTCCCGCATGAGTAACAGGTTTTCAGATGCTTTTCTTCAGCTAAAAGCTCTGAATTGGACTCTCTCTTCTCTACCCATAATACCAATTGCCCTCCCATTCTTTTTTTTTCTTCTTCTTCTTGTTTTTTTTTTTTTTTTTTTTTTTCTGTTCCTCTTTCTCTAGCCTGGGGATTGGATAAGATATTTGGAAGAATTCTCTAGGAAGAGGAATGTAGGCTGTTTGCAAATTAAACTGTGACAAAGTGTCAAGAAAATCCATTAAAAGGGCCCTTGACTCTCACCTAAGATGCCTTCTTTCTGTTGTGTCTTCCCCTGAAGCTTTTGCATTAAGCAGCAATTCCTGCAGCCCTAAAGAAGTCATCAACTTAGGTTTAAATGACCTCTTGGGAGGTAAATTCTCAACTAGAGGCAACACTGAATCACCATAAGCTCTCCGGATCTGATTCAATCACATAAGCAGCAGTGTAGGTTCAACAAGATTCAGATGTAGAATATGAGACATGAAATAACAGGGAAAAGATGGAAAAAAGAGAAAGAGAGAGATGGTGAGCAAAGAACCAGTTGCTTTTATGGGGAATCTGTTTTACTGCCTAATCCCAGGAATAGACTCAGGGATCTGTCTGAATACATCATGCTGCCAGTTCCCTGCCAGGAACATTTCACATTTAACTCAAGCTAAGATGAAGAGGTAGGGTGGATTTTCTTATTGTTCGTGTGTATGGGTGGAACATCTTATTACTTCGGAGCTGTGCTGAGCAAAGAGAATTAACAAAACATAGTAAAGCTCCTAGAAAAATTTCCAGAAGAAACTGCAAATATCTTGTACCTCTTCACTGAACTTGTTGATTGAAAAAATTAAATTTATTCTCAAATCATTTATGTCTGCCTAGCAACAGAATGGCCTAAATCCAAAACTATACTTAATTATATAATTGTAAAATGTATATGCTACACGTGTGAGTGGATGTGGAAACCTTGGAAGTCTTTTCCTCAAAGAGAAAATCTCCGTTCCATCATCGCATTTCTCACGTTTTTCTCATTCTAAGATAATAATGGGAGCACAGAAATGCATAAACAAACTGTGTTGCCAAGTCTATTAGTCCTCACAATAACATTCAGTTTCTCATTAATGGTGTAACGAGTTAGAGACTCAGATAAGGTGTTGCAGTGTAGAGGGGGAAGCTCATCTGTATTGCTATAAAATAAGATCACCAAGAGATAAGCCTGAGGTCATGTGGGCTTGGAAAGAACTCTTCCCCTTTATTCTTCAGTTTCCTTTTCTCTGTAGTCTCACACAGTCCCCATCTATAAAGTGTCATGCACTGGGAGTGACCGCGCTGAGCTTTGTCATTACCAAGGCAAAAACCAAACTATGAGCAAGCGTAAAAACAAGCATATAGAGAGAAGCGTCTGTTTGTGGCTTCCTTAGCAGAAGAGGAGTCTGAACAAGACTGGGAGGTTTCTGGGGACACTGTAGAGGTGCTGGACAATTACACTTCTGAAAGTCCAGCAGCTGAAAGCCCACAGCCCTCAAGTCTTAGCACACAATGAATTTTAAACTGAGGTAGGATTTTTTGTTGTTGTTGCTTTCAGTATCTCTGGGGAAAAGTTACAATTTGTATCACTTTAACTTTTCCCCATGATCGTCAGTGCTGCAGCCACCTAATTTGTAGCCTGCAGAGGCTGAGGAAGTTGCTGCAGCAGAGGCATCTGAGCTCCTAGGAAGGAGCAGCAACTGATGGTGCCTGGGGAGGATCTACAAGAGCTGTTTTATTCCCTTAGATCACTCTGTTCTCACACAACCCCAGGCTGACTAGATGACTGGCCTTATTGAAGACATTTCATTTGTAACTGTGAAAAACAAGAAGATAATTTATGCAGCCAAAGAAGCAATCCACAAAATGAAAAGGCATCTTACAGAACAGAAGAAAACCCAAGATAGAGACATATAGATATGCGTGCGTGTATGAATACTATCCTAGATATGTGAGGAACTCTTACGTCTTGATAGCTGAGCATATATAATAGCTGAGCAATAATAACAGCAATAAATCCCATAACAAAACGACTTGAATTGGCATTCCAAAACAAACAGATGCTCAACCAGTGTATGAAAAGGTATTCAACATCACTATCACCAGAAAAATATAAATCAAAATCACAATGTAAAGCAAAATAGTATGCTCTCTCTGCATATTAGTATGGTGATTTATTAAAAAGAGAAGGAGGGCAAAGGGATGGCTTTCTAGGTAAAGGGGGCTTTTTACCAGGCCCAACACTCTAAGTTTGTTCCCTGGTTTCCGTATGGTAGAAAGAGAAAACAGATGTTTGTGAGTTAACCTCTGACCTCCTTCCATACATGCACTGTGCTGTGCATAAGATAAACACCCCCCACACACACACTGAATATAATTATTTTAAAAAAGAAAAGCAATAAGGTGAGGATATGACATGGTCAAGAGCACTGGCTACTCCTTCAGGAGACCTGGGTTTGATTCTTAGCACCCACATGAGAGCTCACAATTTCTGTAACTCCAGTTCCAGAGGACCTGATACCCTTTGCTGACCTCCACAGGTACCAAACACGCACGTGGTACACAGACACACATGCAGACAAAGCCCCTATACACATAAAATTTAAAAGAAAAAACTGGTGGGAAGGTTCCTCAAAAAAAAAAAAAAATGAAATGAGAACTACGTACTGTCTGGTAATTCTCTTTCTGGGTACATACACTCAGAAAAATTAGTATCAGTATCTTGAAGAGGCATCTCTCTTCTCATGACTATTGCAGCATCATTTAAAATAGCCACGAGGCAGAAATAACCTAAGTGGACACCGGGTGAAAGTGATAAAGAAAATGTTACACACACATACACAAACGGGGTAAGAAAGCATATTATTGAACAACAATGAGAAGAGACAAACCCTGTCATGAGAGACAACATGAACAAACCCGAGGGACACTAATCCAGCTCAAATGTGACGGAGAAAGACAAATGTCATATGATTTTTTTAATATGTGGAGTCTAAAGAAATCAAATCCATAGAAACAGAGTAGAATGATGGTTACCAGGGGCCTGGAGACAGAAAGTGGAGAAATACTCCAAGGGTCAACTGTTTGGTTCTAAGATGAATGGGTACTCTGTGTCTAAGGTATAGCAAGGGTGTAATAATTATGTTAATTAATTTGATTGTGGTAAACATGTTTCATGTCTACTATCTTGAATATAACTTTTTTATTTGTCATTTAAACTTTCTTTAAAAAAATAACCCATTCTTTCGTGTAAGGAAGACAAAGGCTAGAATGATCTACCAAAAGCGTACATTTATTCTATTAATCTTTCAGTTGAATCTCGGCCGAAAGATGCCTCCCAGTGCTCTGTTTACCGTCTTCCTCACAGCTGTGGCTCTCGCTCACCACTGTCCTGCAGCAGTGACATGGTGCGCTTCATTTGCACAAAGCCTCAACTCCAGTCCCCAACACCAGAAGAATTTCCTTGTTTCTCAGTACTAGGAAATCTTCACCAACACCTCCTCTGTTCACAATTGTTTTTCCTTTCTCTTTCTTCTTTCTTTCTTCCCTTTTTTCTTTCTTTCTCCTCTTCTTCCTTCCTCCTCTTTCTCTTTTGAGATACACTATTATTACAATATAACTCATATTGCCCTGAAACTCAAAATCCTCTTAAGTAGTGTGTGTGTGTGTGTGTGTGTGTGTGTGTGTGTGTGTGTGTGTGTGTAAGCCACCACACACACAGACAAATCCATGTGTATTTAGAGGCTTGAGACCCACAGACATGCAGAGGGAGTCTACCATGTTTTCATCGTCCAGCTATAACATCCTGTCTCAGAACATTCTGAGCATATTTTCCTAGGAAACACTCTCCTATTCAAGCCACCAAACTCTGACTTTCTTCAAGTGGTTTCAGTATCTAAATTCCTTCGTTTATATAGAACTTTGTAACTAATTGGAAGAAAAACAAGAGATTCCCACAGGCCATCCAATATCGAGCTGCAGACAAACTCAGAACTACCACTTAGATGGCTGTGGACGAAATGACATAGTGAAGAAAGCAAAGACTTGGGGACCGCTCGGCCTTCATTTTGAAAGGAAAGCTTGAATGTTGTTTGTCACACTAATTATGTTAAACTATTTTTAGTCTTAGCTCCTTTAACCTTTACTTAGAGATGCCCTCAGCCAAAAACAGTGTTAACTAAATGGACAGTATCTGGGGTATATGCAGTCCCTCTTCCGCTCTATAGGATGTTCTCTGTTCTTTGATTCAGTGTTTATTTTTATTAAAGGAGTCACCTAGGAACAAACTTTGCAGAAAAGCACAACTTAAACATGTTAGTGGTTAACTAAGGGTTTCTTGTTCATGTTCTATGCCCCTGACACTTTGCTTTATTTTACCTTTATTAGGCAACCCAAGCAGAAAGGGAGGTTTCTTTATAGGGGATTTCAGTCTAAGACAGAACCGTAAGATGGCTGTTAAACTTTTGATCTAAAAGGGTATGCATTGCTTTGCACATCTAATGGGCTAAAACATAACCACGAGGTCAACCCTGACGGCAACATGCAGGGAAGAGAATGGAGACTTTATACAGTCATGCCTCCTGAACAGAAAGAACAGGGTGAAAGGCACCAAATATCTGACTTCAAATTATACTCCAGAACCATAGTGACAAAAAAATCATCATGGCACTTGCACAAAAAATAGACATGAAGAACAACTGAATGTAATATAAAGGACCCAAAAGTAAACACACACAGCTACGGTCGCCTAGTTTGTCAGAAACCTACATTGGAAAAGACAGCCTATTTGACAGATGATGCTCAGAAAAAGAAATAACCACATGAAACGTAATGAAAGTAGGTCTGTATCTATTGACTCTTAATATAAAACCTGGAACTCACACTGGTAGAGGAAAATACAGTCAGGTCATTAGTAATATGCAGGCATAGTCAAGGACTTTGTGAAAAAAAATATATGTATATATCCCTTAGGTCAGGAAATTGACGAGAGTTGACAAATTAGACAGTATGAAATTAAGGAGCACAGCAAAGAAAACAATGATAAAACAGACAGCATCTAGAATGTAAGAAAATCTTTGCCAACTACATATCTGAGACAGGATCAATATCGAGAGTACATAAGGAACCGCAAAACTTAAATTGCAACAGAACGCATCACTTTTTAGGTCAATGAAAATATTTATTAAAATGTGGAAAATAAAATAATTATAATGCAATCTATGACATTTGTATTTCTACAAGTTTCACTTATAGCCAGTCTTATGTGTGCTTGCAGTGTTGATTTTTCCTTTAAACTTGCAAAAGTTGGATTAGCAATGTCCTCTTTCATAAGTGTTATACTGCTTAAACCACTTTGCGCATCATCTCTGTCCTTTATACTGTAGACCACAAAAGAATTTAGGGATTTCTGTATTTTCCCATTACTTGTGTATCAACTTTGCCATAGAGCCTTGGGGATAACTGGAAGAATGGTCATTACCTGATTCTATGGTCAGAAAATATCAGTGCACACCATTAGCAATAGTCATCAGAAATGAGAAAGTGTTCCCTTGCTTGGCTTGAGAACTGTTCCAATGGAAATAATTCTGCCATGACCTCTCAGCCCCTCTTTCTACACACGCATGCACACACACACACACACACACACAGAGTTCACTTATAGTAAAGAAATCTTGCATAGAATCAATTGTATTGTTTAAACTTGTTCTTGGAAGTTTAGACTATGAGAATTAGGACAATTCAAGGGCAAATAAAAATAATGTGAAAATCTTGGCAAATGAGATTGTCAGTCTAGCTCTGAGATAATATGTTGGTGTATTACCCATCAGGCAACAAGCAAACTCAAAGTCTGCTTTTAATTTAGGTCCTTGATTTGTTTCACCAGGCCTCAGCCATTGCTGTATTATAGATAATATAACTGTATTGTTGTATTATAGATAATAAAATTTCTTGTTACATTGAATATTTAAATTATACTCTGAGTGGTGTTGTCCACCTCCACCCATGTATCTTCAGGAAATACTCCTAAATACAGATTGCCAGCTGACATGCATACACACCTTTTGATCCAAATCATTGGTTTTGATGCCTTTTGTTGTTCGCCAATCCTCCTTTCCTTCTTACCCAACTTCTATTCCATAACAAATTGTTTTGGCTCACTTGTCTGTATCCTTAACCCCATCAACCCCATTAATTCCTATGTGTGGGATTGTTGTAATATTATAAATGCTTGGTAAATTCAACTCTTCCAGCTCTCCTGCCCCAGGACCCAGGCAGCATCACATGACTGGAGAAAAACAGGCAATCACATTGGCTAGTCTCATAGGTTTGTGACCACCAACTCAAGTTCCAAACATCTGACCCCCTTTAGACCTCTTCAGAAATTGCACGTAGAACAAAAAATAAACTTGTAAGTTCTGTTCTCAATTACCTCTATCATACTCTCTCTCTCCCTTCTCTTTCCCTCCCTTCTGCTCTCTCATTTTTCTGCTGCACTTTGCCCAGGCCAGCCTCAAACCTTTAGCAGCTGAGGAAGACCTCGTGCTGCCCTGAGTGCTGGGTTACAGGCACACAGGACCATGCCTGGCTCTTCCACTATTTCCAAACGCAGAAGAAAAGTAGAATGACCACTAGCTGCTTCACATCCTCAGTAGCTCTGAGACGGTAAGCCCTTTAACTTTTCAGACATTCTTATGGGTTGGAGAGGTTTTTCATAAAGCAATTAGTGTGTGTTCATTTAATCACTAATGCCACTGAATGAAATGACTCTTCAAATCCTTTTCCAGATTAAAGCAAGTTGCCTTTTTACTATACAATGAATAGTGCTTCACATATTCTGACCAGAAGCCCTCTGTTCTACAAGGTGTGAGATCTGCAATTGTTTTCTCTCAGTAACTTTATTTTTATTTGTTTTCTGACATCTTTCAAATAACATAAAATTTTAATTTCGATGAAGTCCACCGGATTGATAATTCCTTTTTCTTTCTTTCTTTCTTTTTGTTTGTTTTTGCTTTGTTTCTATTGTGTTTTGCTTCTTTTTTCAAGACCGGGTTTCTCTGTGTAGCCTTGGCTGTCTTGGAACTCACTCTGTAGAACAGGATGGCCTCAAGCTTACAGAGATCCACCTGCCTCTGCCTCCCAAGTACTGGATGTGAGCCACCGTGGTTGTGATAATTCCTTTTCACTCAAGATTCCTGTGCACTAAGACATCTTTACTAACCCAAGGTTATGAAGAGCTTTTCCTGGAAGTTTTATACATTTATGTCTCATATTTAGGTCTATAACTCATTCAATTATTTTTATTGGGAAATAAAAATTCGTATTTCTTTCTATTGACATACCCAGTTGCCGTTTCACTATGTCTCCTTATACTTTGTGCTCCCCCTGCCGCCACAGTGAGCAACGCACTGTGGAAATGTACCGCGTTTTGATATCCTGGTGCTTTTTGTAAACGTGAACCGAACGTTCGTGTGGATCTGTGGTTAGAGCCTGGCTCTGCTCGCGAGATCTGCACTGTACTTCCTGCACGCTTCACTGCATGTCTGTCTGTACTTCCTCCAAAATGCGCTTCTCTGATTGCTGTGGCTTATGGAAAGGCGCAAAAGCAGGTAACAGAAATCATAAAATTTGTTTTCTAGAATTGCATGCTGGGTAATTTGCTTATAAACTACTGTCTTCAGTAAGCATGTTGTCAAGTTTCACCTTGTATATTTAAGGCTAATAGGGTTTGGGTTACAATTACTTGGAGTTTATGGCCCCACTGGAGAATTTATATTTTTATCGTAAGCTTTCTAGTGTGCTTGCTTTTGTGTTTCTGTCTATTCTGAATAATGCAACAGTGATCATTAGGCACATGTATCTTCCCAAGATGCTCTTTAATATTTCCCCTATGCTTTCCTCTCTTTTGAAACATGATCTCAGTCTTATCCTAGGCTATCCAGAACTTACCATGTACCAAGGTTTGTCTCACACTTGGAATCTACGTGATTCTAACTCCCTAATTCAGGGATTACATATGTGTGTCAGCATACCCAGTTTATGGCTTCATTTTCTCATGTACTCAGAAGGCTGGATCAGACAGAAGATGTGTTGTAAGCTTTTTTTTTTCTTTTCTTTTCTCTTGTATACAGTGTTCTGCCTGCATGTATGCCTGCACTCCAGAAGAGGGCACCAGATCTCCTTATAGGTGGTTGTGAGCCACCATGTGGTTGCTGGGAACTGAACTCAGGATCTTTGGAAGAGTAACCAATGCTCATAACCTCTGAGCCATCTCTCCAGCCCTATTGAAAGTTTTGAAGGAACTTTCACACTGGAAGTCATAGTAGCTGCCAAATACCACTATCATTAACCTTGCGAGTGCCTCCTGTTTTCTGCTTTCTTGCCACCACTTATTATCTTCTGGTTTTGTTGTAGCCATACTAAGTGGTAAGAAAGGCTATCTTATTGTATTTTTATATTCATTTCCCTGATGACTTTACTTCCACCATTGGTTCATAAATTCTACATGTTTTGTTTTTAAAAACTGATGGTTGATCTAGGGATTATCATATACATTTTAATTGGTCTCTGTCTAGTTTCATAAAGTGAAATGCTCTTGGACAGTATATGAGTCTGTGTCCCAACACACTAAAGTTTATTCTAAGTCAACAGAGGAAAAAGGGGGGCATAAAATAGAATTAAAGAAATAATGACCAAAAACATTCAATTTTGTTGAAGATGTTTTTTGAAAACCTCATAAACTTAAAATTCTAAGTACAATAAAAATAAATTAAACTACTTCAGGCATAACAGAATCAAGCTGCTGATATCCATTGGCACTATGAGAAAACTGTAAGTCTGCAAGGTGATAGAAACATACTGTATTGATATAAACATAAAGAATGATATTTTCTTAAAATCTATACGTTTATGAAAGGAATCACCAGATAATAGAAAAAAAAATGCCCCAGCTAGACATATTCCACCAAGTTAAACCCCAGTGGCAGAAGTGAGCTACACCTTACTGTGTTGTTGGCCAAAGGGACCCATGCTCAGGAATGTTTGGTCAACATAAAATGAAGTCAGCGGTTTGTTTTGTTTTTGTGGCCTACTTGGTCCATTCATGGTCTTATTTGTCTTTTGTTTGTTTTGTGGGAGTTTTTGTTTGTTTGTTTGTTGGGTTGGTTGGTTGGTTTTGTTCCTTTTCTTTTACATTTTTCTATTTTGGTTGGTGGAAACATGAATTCCTTTCAACACTTTATGACTTTATTTTGTTCTGGACACCTTGTCCCCAGCTTTGGGAAATTTTCTCTATGGACATTCAAATCAGTCCTAAGCAAAGAATTTGCTTTAGATCTCGGAGGTTTCTGTCTGGCTAGCACTTGTTTGTTTGTTTGTTTTGGTTTTTTGTTTTTGTTTTTGTTTTTTTTAACATACATTGTCCTTTCCTTTCTAGGATTGTTGCAAGCCTCAATCTTTGATTTCCTTAACATAGCAGGAGCACTTTTGAAAATACCATAACCCGAAAACTACACTGTGGCCAAAAATTGGGGCCCTTCACTGCTGTCAAATGTCTGAGGACCATTTCTTTACCCCGTTTGTCAAATCTTATAGTTGTTAATGAGTGAAGAGAAATCACTGATGCTGCTAATTCTTTCTGGTCAAAGACACCCCCCCCAGTCCTCTGTCTGCCCCACATGGAGTCCACCAATGATGAGATTGTTAACTCAACCCTATCTCTTTTTACAACTCACAAAAGGCAAATGCTTCCTTGAAAGTTATAAACCACAGCCGTGTTAGAAATAGCATGACACAGAGGAACACGAAGTAGATCTGCTTCACAGATTAGACCTAAGGAAAATCAGTCATAAATTCTGAGGGCTAGTCAGTGTGAGGCTTACAAAGGTGAGGTAGGTGACATGTAACTTGTTTGAAACTGTGCATTGTGTCTGAGTTGCTGTTCTATTGCTGTGGAGAGACACTAAGGCAGCTTCTAAAAGTAGCATTTATTCAGTGGCTTGCTTACAGTTTCAGAAGTTTACTATACTGCCTGGTTTTGTGTATCAACTTGACACAAGCGAGAGTCCTCAGAGAGAAAGGAGCTAAGCAGCACCCTTCCTGGCCTCTGCATCAGCTCCTGCCTCCAGGTTCCAGCCCTGCTTGAGTTCCTGTCCTGACTTCTTCCAATGATGGACTATGATTTGGAAGTGTAAGTCGAATAAACCCTCTCCTCCACAACTTGCTTTTTGGTCATGTGTTTCATCACAGCAATAAAAATCCTAACTGAGATAGGTAGTTAAATCACATGGTGGGAAGCATGGCAGCAGGCAGGCAGGAGCAGGAGCTGAGAGCTCACATCCTCACATCCTGATCTGCAGACAAGCAGCAGAGAGTGAAAGAGAGAGAGTGAAAGAGCCAGACAGCGGGGCAAAGAGAGAGTGACAGTTTTCCAGCCAGAAGTTGGAGAGAGAGAGATACTGGTGTGGACATTTTAAATCTCAAAGCCCACCCCTAGTGACACCCCCCCTTCCAACCAGGCCACATCTCCAAATCCTTCCTAAACAGTTCCAAAAACGAGGGACCAACCATTCAAGTACAGAGCCTCTGGGGACATTCTCGTTGAAACCTCCAAACCTAGGTATTTTTTATTTTAGAAATGATAAGGCTAACAAGTCAGGAAATAGTTGTGTTAGAAAAAAATTGCAAAAAATAATATTTAAAAAGACAAAAAATGCTTGTTATAATTTTCAAAAAGAGGCTTAACATAAGACACAGAACCGTGTGGGAAGCACAGCAACAGCCTAGAACAGACACAGTGATGGAAAAGAGTGGGAGGAGCCTCCACTGGACTTTCATGAAAGGGATGGCATGCACAGGACAAGAAGACTCTGGATACTTGAATAGCTGAAGCAAGGTAGAGGGCCCTGTTCTCTTGAATATAAGGAGTCTTCCTGAGGCAAGTTGTTTGCTATCCCTAGGTGCAGGCAAAAGGCAGGTCTTAAGGCCTCACCAAATATAGAAAACAAAATACACAATGCACACGCAACTACAGCAAACTGACCACTCAAAGAGGCTTAATAGCCCCGGCGAGAGACAGGCTGGAGGGTTTCATGCAGATGTGAGTCCAGAAGCTGAACTTCAGAGAACTGCAGTGAAAGGGACATCTTTCTCTCTCATGTAGGTTGCTGCTGTCTGCTCTCTGCTTTGAATTTTACTTCTCTTCTCCACATACATAAATAGTGTTGTTTATACTATACACATAATGTTGCTGTTTTTCACATACTTAACACCCAGCAAGTGGCTACCAGAATATATAGAATCAAGTCTCAACTTCCTAACGGTAAATACAATTTTTAGTCCTCCCCTCCACAACTCACAGTAGTGTCAGGTATACTGAATTTCTCTAGATCTTTTATTTTATTTTGCAACGGTGTCTCACTATGTGGTGCTGGCTGGCCAGGTGCTCACTGTGTAGACCAGATTGGCTTCACACAAATAGAAGTCCACCTGCCTCTGCCTCTCAAGTCCTGGGATTGAAGGGATGGGCCTTCAAGCCCAGGTACAATTCCCCTAGATCTTTTAAAACACGAGTCTCTGATCACACTTCCGTATCTGCTCATTTACTTCTCTCATTTGCCACAAGGACAGGGACCACAGAAGCGATAACATACTTATTTCGGTATTTTGACTCTGACACAGGGCAGGCAGCCTCTCAGGGAATATGTTCTAAATGATTGCATATGAGTGACTCAGCGCTGAGACAGCTCTAGAACCAGCAGAAGCCAGTGAGAGAGGGCTTTGAGAATCCTTTCAATCCTCTAACTCTTTTCTGCCAGTGTGACTGGGATCTTCCTCACTTTCAACTAGAACCAAACTGTTCTGCAGGGGCAAGAGAGAAAACACTGCATTTTCATGGGAGATTTCATCGCAAAAAGTTCGCTCTGGGTCTTTTTGCTCTTTATGCCCAAACAAGTTAGTATACACACTGATGTTAGAGGATGTTCTCACCTTCTAGGGATTTTTTGATAAAGAAATGATTGCCCTTGAGAGAAGATGAGTCATGAGCAACCCAGTGTTTCAAGGAGCAATAAAAATTCTAATGTATTGCAAATAGCACTTACAAAATTCTCTTCATTTTTATTTTCAGCATTAAGAGCTGACATCGCTATTTTTCTAATTCTATCTTAGAAGCCATATTTTCCAAAGGAAAAGAATGAAATGTATTAAACACATCTGAGAAAGAAATCTCCAATGGCTAAAAAAAACCTTGATGCAGGAAAGGAAGTTACTCAAACACCTGCAAAGAAACAAAAGACGGGGGCCTGTGTGGAGCTCCTAATGACTTACAGTACACTTACATGGGGTCTTGGTGGTGATGGTGGTGATGTGTGTGTGTGCATGCCTGTGTGTGCATGCCTGTGTGTGTGTGTGTGTGTGTGCGCGCGCGCACGCGCGCAATCCATGCAGGTGTCAGTCTTCAGGTGCCTTCCAGTTTTTGTTTGAGAAAGAATCTTTCATCAGCCTACATCTCTATTATATAAGCCAGGCTACCTAACCCATGAGCCTCCTTGGAGCCTCCTTGGAGCCTCCTTGGAGGCTCATGTCTCTGTCTCTGTCTCTCATTTTTCTATCCCTGGGAGTAGTTTCAACAAAATACCCTAGGCTAGCCAGCAGGGAAAGTGGTTATATGAGCCAAGGCCCTCCTCTCTCCTTCCCTCCCTCCTCTCCTTTTCCTCAGCTCTCTTTCACACACACATACACACCACCATGCCAATTTATACCATGTTTGATTAAAAGCAGCTTCTCTTCATGAGCCGCTTGCGACTCTCCAAGGCAACTTTGACTATTAAATGGCCAATTTTCATCTTCCTCTTGTAGAAGGGAGCCATACACTTCTAAAATTTATCTTGTTTACAGCTTTCTCAGCCCTGCCTCCCCCATGATCAGGAGACACGTAAGGAGCTGTCACTCCTCACCACAGGATGATCCTACCAGCACTCCTGCTCTCTGAGGACGCATTAGGAACAGGTTGTCAGTGGGGAGGATGGACAGAACCAGGAGTAAGGATGGGAGAAGTGTTCTTCCCCAGTGAAAACAGAATGTAGGGAAATCACATCACACTTTACATATTTGCTCTCCTGTCTTCAACACCTGCCAGAGGGAGCATGGGTGGATGTCATATTAAAGGCAGATTCCAGTGAGTGTAATATAGGCGAGGGCCTGATAAACCTTTGGGGATGTTAGACAAGGATTTGTACATCTTCAATAGCTGACAAGACTAGTTCACAACGTTCTTTTTCACATCTAAGATCCTGTGACCCTGTGGGGCACGGTACATGCAAAGGGCCAGCTGCTACCATGTTTCTTTGTCTGAGGATTCCCTGGGCTGGGACTTTCCACCCTAACTACTGTCCACTAACATAGCCTCGGTAGCAACAAGAAGGGCTTGAGAGATTGCCTTGGCAATCTAGTTCAATGAGCGTGGGATGGGGATGAGGACCAGGTAGGAAAGAGGCGTCTCCCCCGTCACCCTCCAGGCAGCACATGTCCTACTCCCAGGTGGCCTCCTGTGCTGCAGGAAGCACGGGGAGGTAAGAGATCCTCATTTCATTTGAGTGTGTGTGTGTGACACAGGCATGAGTACATGCCTCTGCATGTGTGTGCATGATTGTGAAGAACAAAAGTCAATGTTGGGCATCTTGCTCTATCACTTGCTACCTAATGTTTGAGACAGGGTCTCTCACTGTCCAGTGTTCACTAATTTGGCTAGACTGTCTGGCTACCAAGCCTCTGAGATCGCCCTGCCTTACCACTGGGGTTACACAGGTCTGAGTTGTCAACACCCAGGCTTTTACTGGGTGCTGGGGTTTAAACTCAGGTCCTTGTGTTGTGGACATTTTACTGCCCAGTGTCATCAGTTCACAGTTAATGTCATTTTTCCTACTATGCATCTCTAGTGTGTGCTATTGTAAGTTTGTTTTTTTCACTCCCAGACTTTAGGACTTTGCTTTCTCCCTGGCCCATTGCCTACATCACAATATACATTTTTCATGCTTGGATTTCTGCCTTGACTATGTTAGACAAATTGAGGTTTCAGGTAAATGTGCTGTCACATGGCAGAACTTGTGGTTGTCATACTTTTACATCTCCAAACCCTTCCTTTCATTTAAATAAAAACTAGAGTCATGATTGTTTTATATAATCAGAAGCACACAAAGGCAGTCATTTAAGTGCTAAGTGACAGGCAGCCTGGATCTACACCAGCTCTGAAATTTAAAAACTGGCTTCAGATATAGGCTTTGCACTTGCTTGCATTGTGGCCTTTAATGTCTCTATAAAATGAGACAAGAGTCAAACATGGCAGTACATGCAAGCACCAGGGAAGGCTGCTCTAAGTGGTGGACTCTTAATGGGTGCATTTCTCTCCTTCCCTGTGGCAGATTTCTACTTTTGCATCTTAGTGTAGTGTTTGCCTATTTTATTTTGAGGCACTGGAGGTGGTACTCAAGGCCCCATGAAGGCCAGGGAAATGCTGTACACCCCTAGCTGTACCTAAAAGTCTTAAGAAGTAGGAAGGAGAGAAAATAGATATGTGTGTGTGTATGGTAGCTCTGTTGATCTGATGTTAAGACCTTTTAAAATAGCTAATACTTTCTATCATTTTTTTCTAGAGGCAAAAATGCAGTTTGATGAAAACTGAACCACTGTTAAGAAAAGTCAGACAGCATGACAACACTCCGCTCCCCACCTGACTTCTGTAGAGGGCAGCATGTCGTCAAATAATCCGTTTAGATGACCAGTTGCTTGAGGTTGTTTGTTTGTTTAATTTTTCATTTTAATTTTTTTATTAATTACACTTTCTTTTACTTTGTATCCCCCCTCTAGTTCCCTCCCTCCTCCCCTCTCAATCCCTTCCTTCCTTCTCCTTCTCCACACATGCCCCTTCCCAAGTCTACACTGGTAGGGAATGTCTTCTTTTCCTTCCTTATGATCCTAGTCTGTTAGGTCTCATCAGGAGTGGCTGCATTGTCTTCCTCTGTGGCCTGGTAAGGCTGCTTTCCCCTCAGAGGGAGGTGATCAAAGGAGTAGGCCAATCAGTTCATGTCAGAGACAGTCCCTGTTCCCATTATTATGGAACCCACTAGGAGACTGAACTGTCATGGGCTACACCTGTGCAGAGGTTCTGTGTTATCTCCATGCATGCTACTTGGTTGGACTATCAGTCTCAGGGAAGACCCATGTGTCCAGATTTTTTGGTTCTGTTGCTCTCCTTGTGGAGCTCCTGTCCCCTGCTGGTCCTACTAACTCCCACTTCTTTCATAAGATTCCCTGCAATCTCCTCAAAGGTTGGCCATAAGTCTCAGCATCTGCTTTGATAGTCTGCAGGGCAGAGCATTTCAGAGGCCCTCTGTGACAGGTTCCTAACTTGCTCCCTGTTATTTCCTTCTTCTGATGTCCATCCTCTTTGCCTATCTGGATGGGGATTGAGCATTTTAGCCAGAGTTTATATTGACCTAAAAAGGGGGGGGGCCTAGAAAATCCTACTAAGATACACTACCAAAATTTAAGCAACCATTAGTTATAATTTCTCATGATTATTAAGTATTAGGTTATTTTGAGCCCATCGGATGATACCCTGGGAAATAATGAAATCTGATCTATATGGATGGTTACCTGCAGGAAGGAAGTCCCTCAGGAAGAAGCAGGTGATTTTTCAGACTGTATTCCTTCTTCAGACGTGACTTCCAGCTTTCTTCAAAGCTGGCTTTCTTCAAAGCTCTGTGTCACAAGGCCAAGAGTAGAAGCCCTGCCCTTCCCCCTTCTATTCAACCTACTTCATTTTATTCTTGGCTCATTTTAGAAAAGGGGCTAAGGTCACCTGCACTTTGGGATCTTGGTTCCTGTTTCATTGTTTCTACTGTTAAGGCCACTTCTTTCACTCACCCTGTTGTAAGGGTAACCTGTTCATACAGAATGGAGAAGAGCAGAACTTAGCCACAATTGGACCGCAGAAGAGCCCTTGCACACAGGCTTTGAGACCTATCCAGCCCTGCACCTCCTGGGCTTACATCACAGTTCTTTTCTGCTCTCTAGGACCTTCAGGGTCTCAGTCTAACCTCATCTACTAATCAGAGCCTTAGGATTCTAATATGCAAAAGAGAAGATGCAAAGTGCCTTTGCCCACCTTGTAGAGATGCAGACAGGACTCCTAGGCACTTTGATGCCTAGAGAAAACAGAACACAGTTTCAACTATTCAGAAGCATACCTTTGATGTCCCTATAGCAACCCTGGTTGACTTGGACATTTGGTGACTCCTTCTGTCCTTCTCCAAAGATATCTAGGGTTGGTTGGTATAAGAGAGTTTCATCTATCTATGGGATGTTGTCAAACAGGACACTAGAGGAGGTTTTTTGTTTTGTTTTGTTTTTAATGAAAAATAACCCTTCCAATATTGAAAGGTAGTATCCATTAATTCAATCGAACATTATTTTCATAAGCAAATATATCTGAGAAAATTAGCAAGCAAATGCATAAATAAATTACCTACATTGAGCACCGTTACTGGCAGGAATGATAGCATGCTTCCTGTTAGCTAGTTTCCATTTCTTTTGAAGTGAATTCCTGGCTGCCAGTGTTTATGTCACAGATGGTCTGCTCACCTGCTTCATTAAGGCCTGTTTAGAATCCAGTTCTAATGTAGGTTTTATTCCATGTACAGCCACCTAGAGATAATTTTAAATGATCAGATTGACTAACAAACACGTAATCAAGAAGCTCTTAAAATTTTATTAAAATTCAAGTCTTTCACCATTAGCAAACCTGCTTCATTAACATATTAATAGATAACGTTCCTGCTCATAATTAGCGTGTATTTTCTTCACATCATTGTAGTTGAAAGAATTCAGGTGGGGTTGTATGAAGTTTTATTATTATTATTTATCCCTGCTAACAAAGCATCTGGAAGCACAAGGAAACGTTCCTGACCGTACTTTTTCGTCTGCTTCCTTCTCCCCACATTCACCTCCTTAAACTCATTTGTATGATTGATTTCCCTTATAGCCAACCCACAGTGAATTATAATGGTAAGCTGTGAAACACGGCAATCTGGCCCACTTACAAAACACTGAATCCTACCTGCAAGAGGAACTCCAGGCTCAAAATGTTCTTATCTAGAATCTGAAAAAAAGCAGGCATACGAAAAAAAAATTAAATAATTTCAAAGTCTCAGCTCTTCAAATTCTGCATACCAAAACAGAGATTGGAGCCTGTGTGATATCTCTATAAAAAGAGCGACATCTCTGTTGAGAAACGGGATCTTACAGGGGGAAATGATTATTTGTATTTCAATAACCACAAAGCTTGAAATGAAGTCATGTGCCATACTGAAATATTCTATCTAAAGTGATGCATGAGCTGTGACTCATTAACAATTAATACGCTTGGTATCACCCTTAAATGGCCCAATCAAATAAAATAGAAAATAATATTTACAGCGAAACTAGCCTTTGTCTTCTAACATGGCCTTCTAAGCAACTGGCCCGTTCTGTTTACCACAACCTTTCCGGAGTCATGGTTTCCTGTGGCTTTGGAATTCGTCTTGACATTCGGCAGACACTGCCAAGGTTGTTCAGGTGCACGAGCCCTCTTACCTAGGCCAGCAGGTGTAAGGAGTACCCTGTGACTCTGCACTTGAGGACTGGGTCCTAGTGTCTCAGGTCTTAGAGAACACCTGGACCCACACTCCTTTTGTCCAGAAGCCAGTTTAGCCCCAGAGAAGTTCAGCAACCTTCTATGTCTATCAGGGACACAGCTGAACGTAATATCAAGGATTTATTATATATATATATATATATATATATATATATATATATATATATATATTCATTCTTTTGGCAACATTTTTTTCAATTTTTCACCCTTGATTTCCTCAATTAAAAAAAAATTAAGAGGAGGGCTAGGTTTCATGGCCCATGCCTTTGACTCCAGCATGTGAAGCAGAGGCAGGTAGAACTCTGTGAGTCTGGTGTCAGTCCTGTCTATATAGCAAGTTCCAGACAGTCGAGGACATGAGACCTTGCCTCAAAAATGATAACTATGAGTTGTTAGAACACAAAAGTATGGAATGCTTATTCTGGGGGTAATACATTGAATACAATGTCAGAGAACATTTTCATCACCTGCCTGGGATATCATGTAGATAAAGGGTGACTCAACTACGATGCTAGTGTGACTGTTTCATTGTCCTGTGAACACTGGGCACGATTTCCCCATGTAAGGCTTAAATGCATAGCCCTTGGCGTAGCACACTCACTTTCTGCAGCGATAGAAGCAGTGAATATGCGAACCATCTAACAGGGGACCCAGGGCCCTGTGAGGCCATTGGGCAATTAAAATGTAGTAAGGCAGCCGAGGAACTGGGTCTTTAGTTCATTTGTTCTCAACTAACTTCGGGTAGCTAGTGGCTACTTTGGGGATGGCACAGATTTAGTATATTCTCTAGAAGAGATTTCGTTATTAGTGAGCTAGAGACCTCTGGTGGAGGGGAGCGTCACCTGCAGGAGACAGGATGCAACTTTTCAGGAGGGTGAGTGACCGTTTCGAGAAAGAGGCAGACGTTTCCAAACCGATTACATATTTTAATGCTAACACCACCAGAGGATGTGCTGTGAAGACGCTCTGTACAGTTAAGGAAGAAATACCGAAGGATGTCAAGACTAGTGGTGCTAATCAATGGTCACTGTGTGATACCAAATTGTTACCAGGCTTATTACCAGACACCAGGAAGAAGCGCAGCTGAGTAAACAGTGTTGCATTTTGGATCCTCACGTGAGCAATACAATACAGAAGTTCTCAAGACAGACAACAAAGCATTCTTCGGCATTGGGGACCATCTCAACATGCATTCTACCAATTTGAGAAATGACGAGAAATGATACTGCAGATTGGCTGAGGTCTGTGCTGAGTTCAAGACGATGGCTGACTGGCGCTTCCTGGCAAATCTGTGTTTCAGACACTATCACCTTCCACATTGCCCATTGCCTTTTTTTGCCAACAGAATCACTCAAAACTCGGTCCTTACACATTCACTCTCCAGGGAATGTGAGGGGTCCTGTCTTCTCTTTGGCTGGGGTCTCAGGAGCTACACTCCCACTCCCTTGAATTTTATTTTGAGGCAGAGGTTTGCTATGCAGTTCTGGCTGACCATGAGCTTGCAATCCTATTTGTTAGTCTCCTGAAGAGCTGAGGTCGCAGCTGTGGGCTGTGAGGCCAGATTTTATGCCAGGGATGGTGCATGCTGGGCAAGCACTCTACCAACTGAGCTGTGTACCCAGGCCCAAATTATTTAAATAAGATAGTTTCATTTTCATCTTGCTATGAGAATATCATTTTCTGTATTTTTGGCAGAAAGATGGAATTTTCACTCGTAACCTTAAATCCTGATGAAATGACTGAGGCAACGCCATCTTGTCCTGACTCCATTTTGTGTCTGTGTAGACACTTCTGTGGCTCTGTGGCTCGAAATAGTCATGTCTGCCTTGGCAACACATTTGAGATTTCCATGACCCTGATCATGGTCTAGATGTATTAGCCAAACTAATGTTTATGCAAACTTGAGCAAAAATAACTGAAGAAGTCAAAACTAATTGTCATGTGTCTGAAATAACTACTATGTTCTGCCAAAACAAATGTAGCCAGGTTACTCTGACCTTCACTTAAAATTGATTTAATTATTGGTTTTGCCTTTATTTATTTTAAAAAAAGAAAAAGAAAAAGGGTCTCTCTTCATTAGCCCTGCCCGTCCTGGAACTCACTGTGTGGACCATGCCGGCCTAAAACTCTGCCTCCCCAGTGCTGGGATTAAAGATGTGTGCCTTCCTGCCTTGTGTCTTTGTCTTTAAAAAGTGCTGTTCCCCTGAGTTTCAGCACCAGATGTTGAGGGATGAGCCCACTCTTGATCACTGGCTATGAAAGGATTCATATGCTTTTAATTGGGTTAATCAGTATGGTTATCCGTATCTTTATCATACGTTTATACACTATCCAGAAAGAGGATTACCTGGCTATAGCTTCTTTCAAACGATGCTATCTATACACTAAAAGAATAATAATTGAAATTGAGAGTTTTCCATGATGTATTAAGAATTAATAAAAATTAACCTAGAAAATCTTTAACTACTTTGCAATGCATGAAAAAGAGATCTATTTTCTCTATATTTTATAGAAAAGAGCCTATCTACCCATTCAGGACTATTTATTTAAACTATTCTTTTCTTTCTCTTAAAAATTTAATTTTAATTATGTCGACTGTGATGTCTCTGTCTGGGTAGTGCACTCACATGATAATGATCAGAGACATTAGGTCCCTTAGAACTGGAGATATGGGCTGTTGTGGACTGATGTAAGTATTGGGAACTGAACTCGGTATCTCTGCAAGAAGAGTATGCATCAGAACCTTGGAGCCATCTGTCCAGCCTCCACTCTTCTCTTACTAAATTGAAGCGGTGCATTCACTCTGTATCGAGGTCTGTTGCATGTGTTAGAGAGTTATTTGTCTCTCCCAGCCATGTGATATCATCTTATTTGGGGATCACCATATCTTTATAGTAGGTTTGTATCTGAAACACATCTTGCCCTTTTCAAAAATCTTTTATGGTAATGAAAAGATTGTGTATTTCAGTCTCAAGAAAATCCTGTTGGGATTTTGAGAGAAACTGAATTAGATGTGTATTTCAATTAGAAAAAAAAAATGTGACATTTGAATCATCTTCACATCTAAGGCAGTATGTTTTTACATTTATTTGTGTCCTTTAATAAAATACTGTGATTACTATCTATAACTTCTGTTTATTTATATATGAGCATGTTTTAGTTCATTTTTTACTCACGTGCTCCATCCAAAGCTAACTCTTCCATAGGATACAGGGAATCTGTCTTGTTTACATGTGGCTAGCTAAGTTTTAATTCAATTCAAATTGAAGCCTGGCATGGTGAAACACACCTATAATCCCAGCGCTTGGATGCAAAGACAGGAAGATTGCCCTAACTCTGAGGCCAGCTCATCTAGACAGTGATGTCAAGGCCAGCAAGAGCTATGAAGCAAGACTCTTCAACTCCTTATCAATAGTGATAATAAATAACAATAAAATAAAAATAAATTCATCAATTAAAATTGAATAAGTTAATTTAGCTCCAGTTTTAATTGACTGTTACTATATTTTCTTTTAAGTTCATAATTAGCTACTTTACAAAATACATTTCTTAATTCTAATCATTTTTAATAGAGTCTCACTGATTTTCTGGGTATGTAATCAAAGCATCTCAGGTGTCTAAGAAGAGGTTTGGATAACTTAACTTGGTAGGAGAGAACTTAATGCAGGTAAAAACTCAAAAGCTAGAAATGATGGATTTGGCAGATAAAAATTTTAAATTTCTACATAACGGCAGCTGATTATATACCAGGTAATATCTCATAAAGCTTACATTAGAAAGGGCTGTAGATATGCTAGATAGAAGAAACTGGCTACTGTTAGCACCTATTAGAGTCATCTGGCAGTTTGCGGCATTGACATTTTGAACACAGAGGCAATAGAATCAAGGTCAAGGTCAGTTTTGACTACATAATGGGTTGAAGCCTAGCCTCGGCTAGCAGATCCGACCTTCAATAAGTAAATAGGATAAATTGTGACGTGATATTAGAATGATATTAGAGTGCCAGGCTTCTAACAATCCAAGTCTAGTACTCACTTGTTCAATACCTTATTACTGGGCCAGTGGGATGTCTTGACGGGTAAAGGCATTTGCCCCAAGCCTGGGCACCTGAGTGGGTCCTCTATGTGGAAAGACAGAACCAACTCCTGTCAGTTTACCCCTGACCTCCACACATGCACTGTGGCATGTGATCACACACTCCCGCACACGCACACTCGCGGGCTCGCACACCGACAAATCAAATCTTAAAGTACGTCATTATTTAATTCTTTTTCTGTTGTTCTGATGTTAGCATTGAAAGCCTTGCATGTCCCAGAAACTCTCGAGCCTAGAAGGAAGTCATTTACCATCTTCACTGACCTAGCTTTTGACAAGTAGAGCTATTAAACAAATAAATGCCAATTATCAGCAAGCAGCAAGGCCTGGGGAGCTTGAGCATCCGTTCCCTCATCTCTGCACATTCACTGCCATCTGGCTGTAAGCTAGCAAGCCCGATGAGAGGCAGATCACCTATGCCAGGGCACACTGGGGTTCAAAGCCCCAAACCCTTGCTTTACAATCTTACAAAAGTATAAGGAACCACTGATGGACAATAAGAGGCTCCATTTCTGATTTGCCTCTACAGTTTAAGGTTGAAAATGACTTTATGCTATGAGAAGACCCTTCAGCTTAGAAAGTGATATTAAGTCGAATCATTTTGTGCCAGGTTTTCCTGTTGCCACTTGTCTGGGAATCAGAGGATGAGAAGGACACTTGTCTCAGTGGATGACAACAGTAAATGCACAGAACTGTCATGTGGTGCTCCTCTCACATTATTTTTCCTTTTGAAACCGAGCACATCTTGCCTCTCTTTTTAAACAGACTAAATAAGACAGAGCATCAGGAGATTATCAAAAAGTGAGTGTTGTCTTTCTTTTAACTTCGCAAGACACATGGTCTCTCTGTCTGTTCTTCAACCCTGCTATTACAGTGTGAAAGCAAACACGGAGAAGAGGCAGCGCAGTGTTTTTCATATATTTAAAAACAGAGATTGGTCGGAGGGACATAGCTCAGTACCCTTTGCTTAGGCCAGTGGCTCTCAACCTTCCTAATGCTGCAACCCTTTAATACAGATCCTCGCGTTGTGGTACCCCAACCATGAAATTATTTTGTTGCTGGTTTGTAACTGTATTATTGCTACTTTTACGAATCTTGATGTAAATATCTGATGTACAAAATATCTCGTGTGTGACTCCTGTGAAAGGGCCATTCAGCCCCTAAGGGGGTCTTGACCCACAGGTTCAGAACTGCTGGCTTAGAGCCTTATTAATTGACCACTGGACCTCAAGAGAATGAGCATGATTAACCAAGATTGTTAAGTATAAGAAGTGAAAAGGAGTTCAAGGTCATATTGTTCTCTTTGGATCCAATACAATGGGGAATATATAGTGATAGCAACACATGGCAGGGTATCTGTATGTCCTTGGCATTACTGGAAAGTGAGTGACTCTAAGTTAACACAATGTACTTACCACATTTTAGCTGACGAGGGGTGACAATGACAGAGAACAATGTACTTACCACAGTTAGTGAACAATGTAATGTCACACATAGCTGTCCTCCTGTCATTCATTCTATTATAGTCAGATCAGTACCAAAATGTTCAACAGGCACAGGACGGCCTCACTCTGGACAAAATCGAGGCTAATATCTTCGTTGCAGTGTTCTAAGAGTAAAAGGAGGTACGTGGAGGCACAGCAAACAGGTGGGAAGACGCCGCATTCTGGGTGCAAAATCCCACCCTAACTTACTGGAACGACTTGGAGTTGTGCCAGGAAGCTATTCTGGAAGCATGCAAAGTACTTAATGTAGTCACCAGTACTCTGAAAGACTGAGTGTCAACACTGGGATACACAAGTTGGATTTTAGGCTTGGTTTTGCTTTGTTTTTTGTTTTGTCTTGTTTTTTGTGGGTTTTTTTTTTTTTTTGAGACATGATCTCCTTATATAGCTCAGACTGTCCTGAAACTAACTCTGTAGACCTGGCTGGCCTCAAACTTAGAGATCCACTTGCCTCTACCTCCTGAGTGCTAGGATTAAAGGCATACATGACCATATCTGGCTGATTTATTTTTAAGGCTTTATTGTAAATTGGTATTTTTTAAAAGAAATATGTAAAATTTCATTTCAGTGTAATGTTTAAAGTATTACCTCACATGTGTTATGCTGTATGGGAGACATAGAAGTTGAGCCATAAAAGAGCAAGTTATTTTCATAGTAAAAAGTGCTGAGTTTCCTTCCTATGCTATTGTTCCAGGATGTACACCGAAGAGAGAGCAAATGTAACTAAGAAAGCTCTAGATAGGGTTGGGATAACATACACATGCCTGATTCCTTGAAAAAAAAAAACTCATTAAAAGGTTTGTCTTAAAACATTTCCTCAGACCTTTTTACTTCAAAAAGTAAAGTGTCAAACGTTCGCCCAAAGTAAAGAAGGAACCTTTTCTGCTAAAGTAATGTTGCTTTTCCCCAGCATCAGCTACCTCCTTGGCAACGGGTGAGCCTCTGTGTGGGTGCTGCAAACAGAGCCTGGGTCCCCTGAAAGAGCAGGAAGAGATCTTAACCACAGAGTCCCAGCCAGCCCTTGTGCTCAGCGGGTAGGAACACTGGGTGCCCTTCCAGGGGGCCAGAGTTCCATTCCCAGCACTCAGATGGTGGCTCAACAACCAAAGCTCCGGTTCCAGGGTAGCCAGTACCCTCTGCGGCCTCCACTGACACCAGGCATGCCCATGGTGCACGGACATACATGAAAGCACAACACTCGCACACATTAAATAAGTGAATAAACAAATATTTAAAATGCGATGTTAAGACTTGGCTTCAGAACATTGCATTCTGAGTGTGGAACCCTCTGAAGAGCCGTGCTGGTGGAAAACTCTTGCAGTCCATGCAGGCAAATTAATTAAAAACCCAGGAACCTGTGCTAATTTCCATCACTAGCTCTAGACAGTATTTCTTGGTGCTTTTCACTTAGTGTCTCTACTCTATTGTGTGCTACTTGTATTCTTTGGAACAAGAAAAATTCATATATGTCTTGGAAATGATCAAAATTGACCTGGGTTTGGATTTATAATAAAGCAGAACAATCCTGGCACAGTCAAGGACTCAGGCTATAATCTGTCTTCAGGACACATAAAGGCACAAGCCAACACACTGGTGTGTTGTTTTAAATTCAGGATTACCCAAACCCCCGTTATTTATACTACTACAAGGTAAATAAGAACAAGTAACTTGTATGTGTCCCACACTAAAGCTGCATGTCATAATCTCTGCACTGTCTACCTAGGTCGGTGTACAGATCAATATATTTTTCCTGTTTGAATATGTGAAGTCATCCATGTGATGGCATTAAAACCTACATACTGCACCAAATGTATATGAAATGACTAAGATTTATGGAGAGAAAGTAAATTAACAGTTGATTACACCTGAGAGTTGAAAATGGGGATTAAATTCTAATGGATATTGGGCTTTTTTGTTTTTGTTTGTTTATTTATTTGTTTGTTTGAGTTGATGGAGATGTTCTGAAAACTGAACAGCTCTGCAAATATACCAAGACAATTGAATTGTGAATTTTTAATGAAAAAAAGTGTGTAAATTAAAAATCAATACAGTAGTTTAAACAGTCAGCTGTCACGCATACTCTATTCCAGCACTTTTCTTCATTTCTCATTCTTTCTTTCTTTGGGCCACTTAAAAAAATCCTACTGGGCCCAGTGTGGTGGCACATGCCAGTAATTCTAGCACCAGAAGGAAGAGGCAGGGGCAGGGGCATCTCCATAAATTTGAGAGCAGCCTGGTCTTCAAAGAGAGTTCCAGGACAGTCAGGGTTTCTCAGAGAATCCCTGTCTCAAAAACACCAAAAACAGAAGTCCTTCCAGGGAGGATTTATGTATTACCAAGGAAAAGAGGCTCATATCTAGCTAGGGCCTTCATGTCATGTCATTCCAACGTGTAAGGCAGAAAAGAGCGAGCAATGCAGAGAGAGAGAGAGAGAGAGAGAGAGAGAGAGAGAAAGGGGCCATACTCATCCTTTTATTAGATACTGCTCTAACACCCCCCTGCCCACTACGAGTGGCAATAGTGTAACCTCGTCCATAAGGGCATCATCTAACCGTCCCCTAAAGGTCCCCCCTCCACACGATTGCATCAGGATAAGCTTTTAGTACATCCCTTTGGCAGGCATATTAAAGATATGGGATGACTGGAGGAAGGAGCTAGCCAAACAGGACTACCATAGTCAGCCAAACCAGATCACCTAGTGTCCCAAGGAATAAGATGTGGGTAATGCCAAAAGCTTTAATGCATAACTTTTGTCTCGCTAACAGAACTGGAGTTTAAAGGCAAACAGTTGTAGAAAGTTACCTGTAAATGAGTATTGTCGTTGCCTATGGCTCTGCTTCAGGCTCTTGACTAAGTACACACCCATTCAGTCAACGCTACAAGCGTTACCATGGTTACCATGTATAGACCACAGATGAAGAAACTGGGGTTCACAGACATTAAATAACTTGCCCAAGCCCTCACAAATAGTAAAATTATTTATACTGTGTGGGTGTGGGGTGGGCATGTGTCTATCAAAGCCCATACAAGCAAAGCGGAAATCTTGGAAAGTTACTTCTGTAGACTGAATCTGAGAAAAACAGGGATGAACTGATGTTCCATTTTGGCACCTTCTATTTGCACAGTATGGAACTAAAGCCAGCCTTATCAATGACAGGGTGGTCACTTTTTTATCTTTGTTTGTTCTGTTCTCAGACTGTAGAATCTTTTTCTTGGGGCTATAAAATGCACCTTTGATACTTAACTCATTACAAAAGGAAACAAGTCTTATTACTACTCATTTTCAGACAACTCTTGGAGTTCTGCGATCTGTAAGAAAAGTCAATGAATAAAATGAGCTTGCAGATATATGAATATGAATATGAAGGATTGAGGGATCCAGAGGGGTCAAGGAAACCACAAGAAGACCTGCAGAGTAAACTAACCGGGGCTCCTGAGGGCTCACCGAGACTAAACCACCAACCAAAACCTTGCATGGGCTGGACTTAGCCCCCTGCACATATGCAGCAGATGTGCCGCTTGGTCACCCTGTGGGTCCCCTAACAACTGGAGCAGGGGCTGACTCTGACTCTGTAGCCTGCCCTTGGATCCCTTTGCCCTAGCTGGGCTGCCTTGTCTGGCCTCAGTGGGAGAGGATGCTCTGAGCCTTGCTGTGATTTCTGGGGCCAAGGGGGGTTGGTATCCCTTAGGGCCTCTCCTTCTCTGAGAAGGAAAGGGGGAAGTGGGGAGAGGTGCATGAGTGAGGGCCTGAGAGAAGAGAGGGGAAGGAGCTGGGGTTAGGCTGTAAAGCTATTAATAAAAAAAAAAAAAGACACATAATGGATAGTTTTATTTCATGAGCCATGTCCCTAAACTAGAGGAAGCCTAACAATAAAATCATGAAAAATAGCAAAATGCTGCTATTTTGATCCACTAACCTGTAGGCATTTCATCACACCATCTCTCTATCCAACTGAAATGATTCATAGAGCACTTGTAATTTTTAAAATGATATAACTGAAGGGTAAACTGGTCCCTGAAAGTGGGGTGCTAGTGTAAAAAACGATAGTAAATATTCATGCATTTTCCTGGGGCATATCTGTAACTTCAATTAAATCTTTATAGTTATGATATATATCAAACATTAAAACCCCTAATCTTCATCTAGCCAAATAACAAGCTAACATCTAATGATGGTAAAATAAATGTACCATCCATTTTGGAGGGCCTGAATTTTTTTTGTTACTATTCTGAAAAAATAGGAGGCCTTAAAGTTAGGGGAGATAAACACAGAGGAGTGAAGACGTTAAAGTAACAGTAAGGATGTTTGAAAAAGCCATAAGGCATTATATTTTGTCTATCTTCCTAAAATTACATGTATATTACATATAAGTCTGTATCTACATAAACACACATAGTTTTAGTGAAAATTCCCCAAGCTGACTGACAATGCCCTTTCCAAGAGCCACAGACTCTCTAACGAAAAACTTAATACGGGCATGAGGAGCCCCATTTTGAGTTGTCGGTCAGGGTTGTTCAAGAGACTCGCAAGCATTGGAAACTGTTGTTGTTACCTCATAGAGGATGAGGGCAAGCCCACACTGCTGAAGACACCACATATTTCAGGCACAGGATCCAGAGGACCTGAGCTGGACCTGACCTGAAGCCTCCTCCTGGAGGACCAGCCATTGTGTATTAGAATGTGCTTCCATGGGAGGAAAGCAAACCAGGGTCCTACCGAGCTAAGATGCTCACGAAGCATGGCCGGGAAAGTCAAAGGTCGTAGGGGAGAACCTGCACCTGCCACTTGACTAAGCCAGTTAGTAGTTAGCTCTGAGACACACAAAAGGCAAGTGAAAATGAGCTAAGAAGCCATATTTATGTATATAGGAACATATATGTATATATGGATCAACAATTAAAGAGAAAGAGACCCCCCCCCTGAAAAAAAGGGGATAATGCTGGGAGGTGCTGGAGGAAGGGAAGGGGAGAAAGATTTGATTATATGTTCAAAAATAAAAATGATTTTTAAAGACTCTCTGGCTCAAATCCTAAGGTGGTCTTGCTAATTTTAAGCTATCCCTTTCCGTCGTGGACACAGTTCTTTGTTCAGTTTATATTGCTCTTATTACAGTTTTGATTATCTCTTCCATTCCAAGTGCTGCTGCTTTCTTTGTTAGTCCTAACCATCTATATGTAGGATATCTCTGTCTCCCACTACCACTAACTGCTGACATGCTTTTTTAATCTTATTAATTTCTATGCCATGTCTCTCTGTGATTTCATCAGCATTCTCATTATTCATTATTTACTACCAGATTGGACATCAGTTCTTTAGGCACATGTCAGCTAAAGACAATGTGTCTCTTTAGCTGAGATTCTGATTATACAAAAGGTGATGTGTGTGACTTTAAAATTTTAATAATTGATTGTTTCTGCCTAAGTAGAAATAAAACATACAACAGCACAAATTGGGTGAATGAAAAGCAAACTGTACTGCTGTAAGCTATTTATGTTGTATGTGAAGTGTTGTTTGAGAGTAAACTACAAGAGGCCTGGAGAAACAGCTCAACAGTTAAGGGCAAAGGCTGCTCTTCCAGGTTTGATTCAAGGATACACACGGCCGCTCAAAGCCATCTGTGAGCCATGGAGCCCTCTTCTGGCCTCCACGGGTACTGCATACACATGGTGCACATGGATACATGCAAGGAAAATATCTATATACATCACAAAAAAATTTTTAAGGCAGGGTTTCTCTGTGTAGCCTTGGCTATCCTAGCTCACTTTGTAGACCAGGCTGGCCTCGAACTCATAGAGATCCACCTGCCTCTGCCTCCTGAGTGCTGGGATTACAGATGTGTGCCACCATGCTCTGGTCATTTAAAAAAAAAAGTTTAAAGAAAGTGAACTACTTCCAGCAAAACTTTCAACATAGATGGAGAAAACAAAATATTCAATGACATAACTAAATTTAAATAATATATATGCAGTAATCCAGTCCTACAGAAGATACTAGAAGGAAAACTTCAACCCAATGAGATCAAATACATCCAAGAAAACACAGGATAAAGACACTATCACATCAAAAAAGCAAAAGGAATCAAATACACAAATAATCACCAACAACTCCACAATAAAAGGAACTAACAACCATTGGTACTAATATCTATTAACATCAATAGTCTCTACTCTCCAATAAAAAGACACAGACTAACAGATTGGTTGTGGAAACAGGATCCAACATTCTGCTGCATTCAAGAAACAAACCTCTGCAACAAAGATAAACACTACCTCAGAGTAAAGGGCTGGAAAAATGTCTTCCAAGCAAACAGACACAAGAAGCAAGCTAATATGTAATGAAATATCCTTTCAACCAAAATTAATCAAAAGAGATGGAGACGTGCACTTCATTCTCATCAAAGGAAAAATCCACCAGGAGGACATCACAATCCTGAACATCTATGCACTAAACACAAGGGCTCCTGCATTTGTCAAAGAAACATTATTAAAGCTTAACTCACACTTCGCCCCCAATACCTTAATAGTGGAAGACTTCTATACCCCACTCTTGCCAAGAGATAAGTCATTGAGACAGAAGCTAAACAGAGAAATAATTACACTTACAGAAGTCCTAAATCAAATGGACCCAATAGATGTCTACCGAACCTTTCACCCAAACACAGAAGAGCATACCTTCTTCTCAGCACCTCATAGAAACTTCTCCAAAATTGACCATATAGTCGGGCACAAAGCAAGACTCAAAAGATTCAAGAAGATTGAAATAATCCCTTGTATCATATCAGACCACCATGGTCTAAAACTAGACCTCAACAATAACAGAAATAACAAAAAAAAAAAAGCCTACACACACATGGGAATTGAACAACTTGCTACTCAGTGACACCTCAGTCAGGGAGGAAATAAAGAAAGAAATTAAAGACTTCCTAGGACTTAATGAAAATGAAGGTACAACTTACCCTAAATTATGGGACGCAATGAAAGCAGTGCTAAGAGGAAAGTTCAGAGCACTAAGTGCCTTCATAAAGAAATTCGAGGCATCTCATACAAGCAACTTAACAGCTCACCTGAAAGCACTAAAAAAAAAAAAGAAGAAGAAGAAGCAGACACACTCAAGAGTAGACTGCTGGAAATAATCAAATTCAGGGCTGAAATCAATACATTAGAAACAAAGAGAACAATTCAAAGAATCAACGAAACTAAGAGCTGGTTCTTTGAGAAAATCAACAAGATAGACAAACCCTTACCCAGCTAACTAAAAGGCAGAATAACACTATCCAAATCAACAAAATCAGAAATGAAAAGGGGGACATAACAAGAGACACTGAGGAAATCCAAGGAATCATTAGATTCTACTTTAAAAGCCTATATGCAACAAAATTTCAAAATGTAAATGAAATGCATAATTTTCTAGATAGATTCCATTTACCAGAGCTGAATCAAGAGCAGATAAATAAATCAAATAGTACTATATCTCCTAAGAAAAGAGCTGTCATCAAAAGTTTCCCATCCAAAAAAAAAGCCCAGGACCAGACAGTTTCAGTGCAAAATTCTACCAGAGCTTCAAAGAAGAGCTAACACTAATGCTCTTCAAACTATTCCACAAAATAGAAACAGAAGGAACATTACCAAACTAATTCTATGAGGCCACAATCATGCTGATACCTAAACTGCACAAAGACCCTACAAAGAAAGAGAACTTCAGACCAATCTCTTTTAAAAACATTGACACAAAATGCTCAATACTTGCAAACTGAATCCAAGAACACATTAAAGATATCATCCACCATGACCAAGTAGGTTTCATTCCAGGCATGCAGGGGTGGTTCAACATACAAAAATCCATCAATGTAATCCACCATATAAACAAAGTGAAAGGAAAAAAACAAAAAACAAAACTACATGATCATCTCCTTAGATGCTGAAAAAGCTTTGACAAAATTCAACACCCATTCATGTTTAAAGTTTTGGAGAGATCAGAGATACAAGGCACATACCTAAACATAGTAAAGGCAATATACAGTAAGCCTATAGCCAACATCAAACTAAATGGAGAAAAACTTAAATCAATCCCACTGAAATCAGGGACAAGGCAGGGCTGCCCACTCTCTCCATATCTTTTCAACATAGTACTTGAAGTCCTAGCCAGAGCAATAAGACAACTAAAGGAGATCAAGGGGAGACAAATCGGAAAGGAAGAGGTCAAAGTGTCACTATTCGCAGATGATATGATAGTATACATAAGTGACCCCAAAAATTCTACCAGAGAACAACTTCAGCATAGTGGCTGGATGCAAAATTAACTAAAAAAAAAAAAAAAACTGAAACCCTCCCCTATACAAAAGACTAACAGGCTGAGAAAGAAATTAAGAAAACATTTCTTTGTGGCCCTTCACAGTAGCCACAAATAGCATAAAGTACCTTGGTGTAACTCTTACCAAGCAAGTGAAAGACCTGTATGAAGAAAAAAATTAAAGTCTCTGAAGAAAGAAATTGAAGAAAGCATCAGAAGATGGAAAGACCTCCCATGCTCATTCATCAGTAGGATTAACATAGTGAAAATGGCCATCCTGCCAAAAGCAATCTACAGATTCAATGCAATTCCTATCAAAATACCAACACAATTCTTTACAGAACTTGAAAGAACAATTCTCAATTTCATATGGAAAAACAAAACAAAAACAACAATCCTGTACAATAAGAGATATTCTGGAGGTATCTTCATCCATGACCTCAAGCTGTACTATAGAGCAACAGTAATAAAAATGGCGTGGTACTGGCATAGAAACAGACTGGTGGACCAATGGAATTGAATCAAAGACCCAGAAATAAACCCACACACCTATGGAAACTTAATTTTTGACAAAGAAGCCAAAACCATACAATGGAAAAAAGACAGCATTTTCAACAAATGGTGCTGGTCTAACTGGATGTCCACATGTAGAAAAATTCAAATAGGCATGTATCTATCATCCTGCACAAAGTTAAAGTCCAAGTGGATCAAAGATTAAAACCTAAAACCAGATACACTAAATCTAAGAAGAAAAAGTGGGGAAGAGCCTTGAATACCTTGGCATAGGAAACAACTTCCTGAACAGAACATCAACAGCACAAGCTCTAAGATCAACAATCAATGAATGGGATCACATGAAACTGAAAAGCTTCTGTAAAGCAAAGGACACTGTCATCAGAACAGAATGGCAGCCTACAGACTGGGAAAGATCTTCACCAACCCTATAGCTGACAGAGGGCTGATATCCAGAACATATAAAGAACTCAAGAAGTTAAACAGCAACAAACAAAGTAATCCAATTAAAAAATGGGGTACAGAGATTAACAGAGAATTCTCAACAGAAGAATATTGAAAGGCAGAGAAACACTTAAAGAAATGTTCAGCATCCTCAGTCATTCGAGAAATGCAAATCAAAACGACCCTGAGATTTCACCTCACACCCATCAGAATGGCTAAGATCAAAAACTCAAGGGATGATGTATGCTGGAGAGGATGTGGAGAAAGGGAAACAATCCTCCATTGCTGGTGGGAATGTAACCTTGTACAACCACTTTGGAAAGCAATCTGGTGCTTCATCAGAAAATTAGGAATAGTGCTACCTCAAGATCCAGCTATACCACTCCTTGGCATATACCCAAAAGATGTCCCACTGTTCAATAAGGCAATAAGGACATTTGTTCAACCATATTTGTAGCAGCTCTATTCATAATAACCAGAATCTGGAAACAACCTAGATGTCCCTCAGTGGAGGAATTGATAGAGAAAGTGTGGTACATTTACACAATTAAATACTACTCAGCAATTAAAAACAGGGAAATCATGAAAATTTCAGGCAAATAGTGGGAACTGGAAAAGATCATCCTGAGTGAGGTATCCCAGAAGCAGAAAGACACATATGATATATACTCACTTATAAGTGGATATTAGACATGTAATATAGGATAAACATACTAACATCTATAGCCCTAAAGAAGCTAAACAAGAAGGACCATAGGGAAGACGCTTAATTCTCATTCAGAAGGGCAAACAGGATAGACATCGGAAGTAGAAGACAAGGAACAGGACCTCTGAAAGACTCTACCCACCAGGGTATTGAAGGAGATACTGAGACTCATAGCCAAAATTTGTTGTACAAAGTTACATTCCCACCAAAAATGGAGGATGGTTCTTCCTTTTCCACAACCTCTCCAGCATGCATAATCCCTTAAGTTTTTGACCTTAGCCATTCTGTGCCAGAATATTTATGGAAGAAGAGGGAGGAAGAAAGACCTGGAGGGGACAGGAGTTCCACAAGGAGAGCAACTGAGCCAAAATACCTGGGCCTAGGGGGGCCTGCAAAGACTGGTACTCCAAGCACCATGCATGGAGAGGAACTAGACACTCTGTTCAAAGGAATCCCATTGTCTGCTCAGTTTCCAAATGGGTTCCCTAGTAAGGGGTCTGTCTCTAACATGAACTAAATGGCTGGCACTTTGATCACCTCCCCCTGGGGGGTGCAGCCTTGCCAGGCCACAGAGGAAGATGATACAGCCAACCTTGATGAGACCTGATAGGCTAGGGTCAGATAGAAGGGTAGGAGGACCTCCCCTATCAGGGGACTAGGAAAAGGGTTTGGGGGGAGAAGAGAGAGGGTGGGTGGGACTGGGAGGAGATGAGGGATGCAAAGTGAATACACTGTAATAAATAAATATATAAATAAAGTTAAAATTAAAAAAGAAAACTACCATAAGTTAAAGATGCATATTCTAGTGTTAAAGATGTCATTTGTAAAAGGAATGACAGAAATGGCAATGACAATATTAAAATGTAATCCCTAAAATGTCTTAAGTACTAAAGAAAGGCTGAAGAGAGACAGGGAAAAAAAAAAAGAAAAATATTGGCTAAATACTAGTTTGATAATATTTGAAATTATTATAAATACAACCAAAGTTGAAATGGAGCTCAGTGACAGAGTATTGCTTAGCAAGTACGCAGCCCTTGTTTCAATCATTTGCACTGTAGGGTGAAAAGGCCTAAACATATATGTGCGTACATGTATCTATACGTACATGTACACATAAACATGCACATATATATTATGTAGAAACATTTAATTTATATTTATATGTAAAACATTTAATATATTTTTATAAACATTTAATATATCTGTGTGTGTCTTGTCATGATCAAATCTCTTGTATGCTATACTATAATCAATCTTAAGCCAAGAAATACCTTTATTTAAGAGTAGTAATAAAGATCTTCGCGCCAACAATGGTAATAATCTTGACTGCCCACTGGAAGCCAATTGTAAGTGAAAAATGCACTTCTGGGTGTCTAATAATATGGAAGCATAAAACCAAGTGTCTGCTCTAGGCTTTTGATCATCTATTTGACGATTTGCATGCTGCTGCAGGTGTGTGTCTGTTTGTACTGTTTTTTTCACTCTGCTTCTCAGATTGGACACTTTCTATTGATCTGTTTTCAGGCTATCTCTTCTGCTGTTTCCAATTTTCTCTTCAGCTCACTCAGTGATTTATCTTTCTCATATAAGCCATTTCTGCTGCTTAGCTCCCAAATTTCCACTTGATTTTTAAAACAGGTTATATTTACTTGATAATATTACCTGTTTGTTCAGTTACTGTTGAAATATTTTGTGTTTGGATATAAATATACATGAGAGAGAGGGAATGAGAAGGAGAGAGACAGACAGAAAGAAAGAGGTATATTTAATATACTTTTTGCTGCTACTGAACCTTGGTCATCTTGAGGTATATTTTGAGTGACGGCACTCTCTCATCTTAGGAACTACTTCACTTTTTGTATCTCATTATCTTTTACTACAACATGCCATTGTGACGAATATGTTTTAGGATGCCTGAACCCATCTCTTGTAAAATTTTAGTTTTCTCACTGCCACCTTTACCGTTTGATGTTTCACACAAGCGGACTGGCTTGTCATCCATCTGTCCTGCACGGTGCCCTGCCCATGAGACAGCCTGTGGAAGCAATGCTCACCTAGTAAATGCTTCCATTTTGGTGTCATGCCTACTTTTTACAACCTTCTGGTGCCTTCAAGTAATGATGGGTGTGTGTGTGTGTGTGTGTGTGTGTGTGTGTGTGTGTGTGTGTGTGTGCGCGCGCTCCTGTGTGGGTTTCTTAGGCTATGTAACTGTTTTCTTGGTAGGGCTTACTGTGGTAGGGTACTTTCTATTACTGTAATCAGAGCACCCACTCAAAAGTACACACTTGAAGCAAGTGTTTGGGTGCTTCTTGTGTGCTCTGAAGCTTGACAGCTGCTGTCTTAGACAAACTTCTGTGTTTAACTTTGCCTTATGAGAAGCTATTTTCCTTACTCCAAAGAAGTTGAGCTCTTCAGGTACATTAGTCACACTCCTTTAAGGCTGAAAGAAAGTACTATAAGCCTGGAGGAAATATTTTGCCCACAGTGTTTTTCTTCAGCGCTATTTCCACAAAGTGACTGGCAATTGTCAGTGGAGACTCAGGGCAACACTAACAGAGTGGAAATAGGCGCCCTAGCCCAGAGCATCTTGGCTTTAAATGTGGTAAGGCTGAAGGTACAAATCCAGGAACATAGACATACCTGGACGACTCCTTAAAATGGTGACAAAATCTGTGTATGTAATTTTGATAGAGTAACTTTATACACATTAAAGTTAATCTATTGGGCTACAAAAAGGGGAGCAATGCAGATGACACCTCGAAGTAGAAAATGGATTTCAAATTGCCTTTCTTTCAAATAGCGCAGACGTTCCAAGACACGAGTGAATGCTGGGTAGGTGGAGATTGCTCTGGCTGGTTCGGTTTTGTTTCTGCAACATCCTCACCCTCTGTGACGAAGGCTGTTAGCCCTCCAGCTGCGCCGCGCCTGGGATAGCACACCATACCCAGCTGAGAGTTCCTGAATGTTCCTTTTTAATTAAGCTCTGACTTCGCTTGTATTTTAGACTTCGTGTTCACAATGAAAACCTGCTCTGCTACATATTAGCGATGTAATAGTCACCAGTCTACATAAATTTTCTGGGTTTATAAAAACTGGGGAAACAAACCAGTGAGACGGCCTAGTGGTTCAGAGCCGTTTGTGTTTGCAGAAAACCTGAGTTTGGTTCCCAAACTATATCCAGGTCTTTATATAACAGCCTACAACTCCAGTTTCAGGAGATTCAATGCCCTCTTCTGGCCTCTGTAATCAGCATTCATTTACTCAGAAACACACACTTTTTTTAATATTTAAAAATAAACTTTGCGGTCAGGCATGATGAGAGGGGTCTGTAATTTTGGCACTCACTAGGCTGAGGCAGAAGAGTTCAAAGTGGGGCTACATAGTGAAAATCTGTATGCGTGTTCTAGACATAGTCGCACATTTCCAAGATTGATGCATACACACACACATACACACACGTGCACAGAGAGAATGAGAGAATTAAAAATGTTTCCACACCAAAGTCTGGACAGAGTTTGTGGAGACTCTAGTGAGCTTTTCAAGATGCTGCTTGACTTCATCCCTGGAAAGAGCAGAGACCAGAAGAAAATGAGAAGTCTCTACAGTACTGAAAAGAAATTATTCTGTCCCCTATAGTCCTATTCCTAAGGAACACATCTTTGAAAAATAATGATGAAATAAAAACATTTTTAGAGATGCAAAATCTGAAAGAAGTCCTCACCATCCCACCTGTTTTGCAAGAAATGCTTAAGCCCCACCGTCGTGTAGGGGCTGCTGGGAGAGGGAGAATCAGCTTTCTCTGGGGTGTGCCCCAGGTAGGCCGGTCGCCTAGTGGGTGTTCCCACACTCTGTGCATAGGACCAGCACTAATTAGACCGGGTGAGGGATTAAAGAAGGGGTGCTTGCCTTTAATCTCAGCACCTGGGGGCGGGGGGCAGAGACTGGCAGATCTCTATGATTTAGAGGCCAGCCTGGTCTACACAGTGAGTTGGAGACCAGCCATAGCTATGGAGTGATTCTCTGTCTCAAAAACAAAATGTGAGTATGAAGAGCAAGAGGGATGTTTGTGGTTGGGATGAGGGATTTGGGGGTGGAAATAATAAAATACATTGTCTACATGTTTGAAAATTGTCAACAAATAAATAAAAATATTAATAAATATCAGATCACACATACACATTTATTTATTTACTTCTTTATATTAAATGCAGGGTCTTCCTATGTAGCCCAAGTTGGCCTAGAACTTGCCATCTTCAGGCCTACGGCTCCCAAATGCTGAGATTGTAGATACACGCTATCACTACCGCCTGTATATTTTGTTGAGATGACACTAATTTCCAGGACTGAATCAAGGAACATGTACATTTATAACTGTACACTTATAAAATAACATATGAGCCAGGTTGTGGTAGCACACACCTTTCATTTCAGCATTCAGGAAGCAGAGGCAGGTGGATCTCCGGGTTCAGGGCCAGCCTGATGTACAGAGCAAGTTTCCGGACAGCCAGGGCCATACAGGGAAACCCTGTCTTGAAAAACCTACACAAACAAACAAACAAATAAATGTTGTATGTTACCATACAATTATTTTATGTGCTTATGTATTTACAAAATAGGCTTCATCTAAAAGTTTTAAATGTAAAATTAAACAATCATTGGGGCACACTAAGTGCCCCAATGATTTTAATTTTTTAATGTAATGTACATTAAAAAATTACATTAAATTACATTTAAAAATTTATTTTATTACATTAAAAAATTTATTTTATTACATTAAAAAATCTAATTTTTTAATGTAATGTACATTAAAAAATTACATTACACCCAACCCTGATTTGGGTCCTTGGTAACAGCAACAAGTGCTCGTACCCGCTGGGCCATCTTTCTCGTACACAGGATTTGATTTTCATCCTTCTGGAGTGTGGAGAGTCTGAGATGAAGGCCCAGCAGAATTCATTTTCTGTTGAGGACCCTCCCTGGTTCCTAGATGCACCTTCTCCACAGTGAACAAAGATACATAGTTTTTTGACATTTGTTTATCTTTATTTTATGTGTTTGGGTGTCTTGTCTGTATAAAAGTCTGTGCACCAAATGCTTGCACTGCCCGTGGAGGACAGAAGAGGGCGTTAGATCCCCTGGAACTGGAGTTACAGAGAGCTGTTGGCCTCTATGTGGGTGCTGAGAACAGCACCAGGGCCTCTAGCAGAGTAGCTAGGGATCTTAGTGAGCGATCCATTGCCACAGCTCCGAGAGACATGTGTTTTAGAAGACTATGGCTTTATTCTGCGTCATGCTTATGACTTGATTCCATTTTACCTCCTGCTGCACTTTGAAAGTATCTGTTCTAAAATCCAGACTTCATGTAAAGATGGTTCCTCTAAGCACTTACATTGCTGTTGTTTCCTGCTTAATGGTCTTTAGCACCCTGTGAAACAGACTTTGTGAGTCATCTGGCAGCCCCTGGGCTGTTCTGCGCAGCATTCCTCCAGAGGGCGCGACAGGAAGGTCTTCGTCAGACTCTGTCAGCTTGATCTTAGACTTTACATCTCCCCCAGAACTGTGAGAAATACACTTCAGTTCTGCTACTACAACTGGATACATAAGGACAGGACGGTTACTTTAAACATGACCGAAATAAAATCTTTAGGACGAGCATCTATGCCTTTCTGTGCTTCTGTCTTGCAAAGGTGCTTTCGGTGATATTGAGGGCCCACTGGAAAATGTAGGGACATCACCCCACCTCAAGATTCTTTCTTTTATCTGAAAAATTCCTTTTTCTACCTGCTCTTAAGATAACATCCATAGATTCTGCTGATTGGTTAGGACTTTTTTCAAGGTCACAAGTGAGCCCTTTTCCTTAGCCATCTTCTTTCTTCAAGACAGAATCTCACTAACTAGCCATAACAAGCCTCAAACTCGTGCTCTTCCTGTCTCTCCTTTTGAGCGCTGGGCTGCAGGCATGTGTCACATGTGAAGCCCTCTCCTCTTCTGTACAGGCACTTATGGGTACAGCCTTGCCTCTGAGCACAACTTTAGCTGCATCCCATACATTTTTTAATGTTTTTTTAATCACTTAAAAATAAATTTAAAAACTTGGAGAGGACAGGAGCTCCACAAGGACAGCGACAAATCCTAAAAGTCTGGGCACAGGGGTCTTTTCTGAAACTGATACTACAGCCAAGGACCACTAATAGAGATGGCCTCGAACCCCTGCACAGAGGTAGCCCATGGCAGTTCAGTGTCCAAGTGGCCTCTATAGTAATGGAGACAGGGACTGTCTCTGATATGAACTGATTGGCCTGCTCTTTTTGATCACCTCCCCCTGAGGGGGGTAGCAGCCTTACCAGGCCACAGAGGAAGACAATGCAGCCACTCCTGATGATACCTGATAGACTAGGATCAGAGGGAAGGGGAGGAGGAGCTCCCTTATCAGTGGACTGGGAGAAAGACACTGGTGGGGAAGAGGGATGGTAGGATTGGAAGGGTAAGAGGGAGGGAGGTGCGGGGGGGTACAACATGAATAAACTGTATGTAATAAAAATAAAAATAATTATATAAGAATAAATTAAAAAGAACTTTAATTTTGAGAAAAGTATTTTATGAAACTTGTGTGTCTCCCATTCTGTATTTCCACACTAAAACTGATACTTAGAACACTTGGAGTTGGGCTGGAGACATGGCTCAGAGGTTAAGGTCCTGAGTTCAACTCCCAGCAAACATGGTGTCTCCTAACTATCTGTCATGAAATCTGGTGCCCTCTTCTGGCAAGCATGCAAAAGTGCAGACAGATCAAGACCACTTGGAGTGCTGCTCAAGAGGTACGTGAAGAGGTACGTGAACAAGAATGCACGAGGGAATACATAAATGAACACATGAGTGAATGAACATATCTGCATTCATCATTGAGTGTAGGATGAGCTGAAGGGGAAGGGTAGGGAGGATTGGTCAAAACACATTGCATACATGTATTAATTTTCCAAACAATAAAAAATATATATTTAAAAAACAATCCCCTGAAGATGTTTTAATACTTTAGATATCTAGTCTTCCTGTTTCTACAAAACTGAAAAAAAAAACCCTTGAATTAATTTTCATTATTTTTTTAAAATTATTTTTAATTTTTGAACCAGATCTAGCTATACAGTCTCTACTGGCCTTGAACTTATGCTCTTCCTTTATTAGCCTCCTGAATACCAGGATCTACTTTCTCTGATGTCTTTTGACATAAGCTATGTAATTTAGCCTCTTTAATTTTTAACATCTGTGGACATTCCAGAGATGTTGTGATTATTGATCATTAGTTTGATTTTATTGTGATCAGAGTACTTTTTCTTTGTCTGACTGGAATCTTTTTAGAGTTGAAGAGATGGATCCAATGTCCCAGAACACGGCCTATCTTGGTAAATGTGTCCATACATTTGCACAGCAAGTTTTCACTGCTGCTGCAGAGCAGAATGTTCTATAACTGTCATTTGGGTCAACTTGCTTCATAGCGTTAGTCAAGACTTTCAGACACTTGCTGTAATTCTGCCCACTTGTTCCGTCAGTTATTGAGAGAGATGTAGAAATCCTCAGTTATAATTATGAGTTTCTCTGTCTTTTTGTAGTTCTAACAGCGTTTGCTCTATTTATTTTGCAGTTCTTTCATGAGTCTTATAAACATTTAGAATTGCTAGGGCCTCTCGAGTTCAGGGTTTTATTGCTGTGGAATGGTCCTGCTTTTGCTTCTGCTGGTATCACTTTCAGAAGTCTTTTTTCTTTTTTTTTTTTAACATGAATATAGATACCCTTTTATTAGTAGAATGGAATATCTGCCTTCTTTCTTTTTTATTTTTAGACCATTCATGGCTGTAATTAGTGTGGGTTCTTGTCAGTAGTGTACAGCTGAATTTTGCTTTTATTTATTTTTCGTTTCCTCGGCAGTCTCACCTGTATGCCTGTAATTGGAATGCTTAGACTAGCTTCGAGTGTGTGATTGGGCTTGTTGATTTGGGTGTGTAGAGGGGGAGGTGCTGGGTACTTTGGGCCTTGAATGTGCTAGGCAAGGACTCTACCACTGAGCTACTTCTTCAGCACCAATAATGTTGGCTTTAAATTTGCCATCTGGCTGTCTGTAGTCTATCTAAGACACCACTTCTCTTCTCTTCTCTTTTCTTTTCACCTTCTTTTGGATTGTTTCCTGCAAAAATTCGTAGCTCAGTATAGCGCGGTGGCACACACTTTTAACCCCCAGACTCTGGAGAGAGACAGGCAGACATCTCAGCCTGGTCTCCATAGTAAAACCTCATGACGAAACCCGAACAAAATAATACAAAACAAATAAACAAAACAAAAATTCATTTTATGTGCCTTAGTGTGTGCCCCACTGATTGTAATGTAATGTAATGATTTTAATAATTTTAATGTAAAATTAAACAATCATTGGGGCAGCCGCGATAAATCTAGATTGGAATGTTTTGAGAATCGTGGACACGTACATGAAGAAACAGCCTGAAAGGTAATTCAGGAGAGGGAGAGACAGGCTGCTGGAAATGGGAATTTCAGAACTCTCAAAAGTAGATGATGATTGTCGGACCATGGGGATGAGTCAAGACAGGAGTGTAATGGTGGATTCTGAGAAGAAATGTCAAGAGACAGAAGAAGAAAGCTATGGTAAGAGTGGTGATTTTGAAAGGCCAAAGTCTCCACTGACTTTCAAGGTAAAACCTTAGTTGCAAGCCCCTGAAAAAAGGGGTTTTTTATTATTATTAAGTTACATACTTTCAATATGCACTGGCCCAAAATAAACATTGCCTTACAAAAGAGAAAAGTACAGGCATAGGAAGAAAAGACGAAGAAAAGCAAAGCGAGACTAAAACCCAGCAAGACAAACAAGCCTTAGCCTGATGTCCCGCGCCTGGGGCGTGTGCCAGCCTCCACACAGCCTCTTTGGGAGGCAGCTCAGCTCAGCGCTTCCAGCTTCCTCGATAGACGCCCACAGCGCTAGCTTCTCCGGCGACATCGCCCTCACCTCCATACCGCAGCCCTAGGCGCTTATCACGCCTGCAAACCCAGCACTCTACGGATGGAGGCGCTAAGTTCTGCTGCAAGGGCCTCTCAGTGCCTTCCCAGGAAACAGCCTCTGGAAACAGCCTCCCGGGGAGCCGTTTTCCAGCACAGCCCACTGGAACTCCCTTTCGAAATAACAGTTTCTCCGGTGGCTCCGGAGCCTTCAGGTGGTGGGTCTAACCCCCGGAAGGCCTGTCCTGTGGTCCCCGTATAAAACAGGAGGCCTCTCTAATTCTTTAACCGCTCCTCTCACTGTTCTCTGCCCTGATTCTCCCTGTTAACCTGGCTAGAATCAAGCAGAAATGATTGTGCTCTGGCCTGAATGATAGGCTGTCTTGAGAGTCTGTCATCAGATCAATCAGCCTATGGGCGTGTTGGTAGGGGGTGCTACCCGGAGCAGGTGGTCTTGGGTCTTAGGTCAAGGTAGCCCTAGAACGTTTCCAGCTTCAAGAGTTTGGGCAGCTATTCTATTACTTCTTGGACACAGAGCAGAGTAGACTCAGGCCACCCAGCCAGGACCGCTCACGTCTCCAGGCTTTAGGAGTGCAGAAAGGAAGAGCCGCCTCGCCAGCAAGGGCCTGACCACTGGCCCTCAGACTTGAAGAGCAAATTCCTGTAACACTATCACAAGTTAAAGCCTAATTAGATGAGGAGTTTGGGTGCAGCTGTGGCAGCCAGGAAGCCAGTCCTGCTTTTCAGAAGGGCCCTTTCAAGGAGGTGCGTTGGTAATTCAAAGTCAATCACAATCTACATTGCGGTAGCTTTGCGTAGACCTATGAAAAGCCTGACGTGTTGAACGAGTGAGTAACACGATGGATAGTTAAGCTGAGAGAGTGGGCGGCAGGTTAGCCAGTCTCTTTCAACTCAGCAGTCCTCCTGTCCTTCCTCAGACCCAGGAGCTAGCAAACCTTTCCCGGGACGCTGGAGAGATACGTTTCTACTGATGTCCAGTAGAGGGTGCTACGAATCGCCGAGGACTGCAGCTGTCGGGCTTAAAGATCTAGACAGCGAAGAGGAATCCAGACTGTCAGCTGGAGATCACCAAAGCCGGCTTGGGACGGTGCTGTGGCCAGCAGAAACTTTTCCTGAGCATAAGTGTTGGAGAGGAAGGGCGCGGAAAGGAAAGGGAAAGGCCGTAGAAGGGAAGAACCCGAGAAGGGAGCCGCGCTGTGGCGACTTCACATGGAATAATGCAAACATTCTGTAGGCAACAAAGTTTGATAGAGGTGATAGAGGGCAGAAGGCGGCTTAATCACCCGAAGCTGGGCCAGAGGTACTGGAAATGAGGCTCTGTTGCAAGACGCTCGCCTGGCGTGAGCGAGGTTCCGCAGCAACGGCAGCACCCACTAAAAACAACAAATTCATTAATAATATAGAAGCTACATGAAGATGCCCAGGTCCTGGGGCAAAGCAGCTGCGCCCTCCCGAAGACCTCTGTCAGCATTCACTGCCTCTAAAACAACCTCAAGAGCAGCGCTCACTGGCTGGTGTTCCCAGGGCCCCTCCCACTCCTTCAGGGGAGAAACTGAGCAAAGGGGAGACCAGCTCTCAGCAAAGCTCCGAGTGTGCCCGGCGCTGTCTGCGCGCCGCTTCAAGTGCTCTTCCCTGTCATTTCAAAGGACAGTTTAATGCACTGTTCCCTTTTCTTTTGTAACCTACTCCTGAGACTCACTCCTGCCTCAAAACTGGTCCCACCAGGAGGCGTCCCTGGAATTTTGGACAGAGCAAGGGTTTGGGTTACAACTTGGGAGTGAGCTTTCAAGACCATAACCCTTAAGAGGGCTTGACCCGAGGGAGACACAAGGGAAGAGCCTCGTCCCCCATCCACGGCTTGAGGGCAGGGTTCTTGCCAAGAGTGTCCTCACAACCAAGGGACGTGCTGCAGCCCCTGTGATGTCCCTCCCCTTCCTGCACTCTGCCCCTGCAGGAATATTCCTTGCAATATTCCAAAGTGATCCTGATGCTCACTCGCCTAGCAAGAACCCCAAGGCGGCTTTCAAAGTTTGGGAAAGCGTGGGAGGGATCCTGGGAAAATTGTCAGAGGTCAGCTGCCAGGTTCGGAAGGCTCTCCTTGGATCTCTGGGTTGAAGAGTAGCGAACACTCTCCCTCTTAGAGTCCCTCCCCCATTTCCGTTGTTTCTGTGCCAGGTTACCTCCGCCACACTTTAAAAAGAATTTTATGTGTGGTTCTTGCGCGAATATATATGCATTAGTTGCGTGCTTGGTTCTCGCAGAGGCCGGAAGAGGGCATCAGTTTCCTTGGAACCGGAGTTACAGAAGGTTAAGAGCTGTAAACTGGGCGCTGGGAACAGAACACAGGGCCACTGTCAAAGCTCTCAACTGTCGAGCTCCCCAGACCGTTGGAGTCCTCTGGAGCCCAAGCCAGCCCAGTGCAGTTCAGCCCTGCCCCTGCAGTGGCTATGGGGGGCACTGGGTGTCACTTCTTCCTGAGGAGCATCAGAGGTGTGGCCCCCAGTTTCCTTAAGTCCAAAATACTGAGTCAAAACAATTCCTGTTTGCTAAGGATTTTAAAGATGATGAAACTCCTGCATAGCATCTCATCGTGGATTATCTAAGTCACTGACACTATAAAGTAGGAAGTTATATGAGACAGGTGTCTGACCCTTCCCATTCTCTCTCTCTCTCTCTCTCTCTCTCTGTGTGTGTGTGTGTGTGTGTGTGTGTGTGTGTGTGTGTGAAGGGATTTGCTTCAGTGTATGGTGGGAAATCACACCATCAGAAAATGATGATGCTGAGTCTCAGACTCCAAGGTTTCTGAGCTCTACACAAGGGCTCCTCCCCGCCCCAGCCCTGGCACTGAAAGATGAGGGAAATGGTAACTAAACTGGGACACAAAACTTCGCTGGGACTCCCTCCCCCCTTTTTCTCAATTCTTGTTACAAAGGGACTATACATCCCTGGAATGATCAGAGCTAATATGGAAGCTGCCGGTGGAGAAGGGCCATATCTACATTGTCTGAAGCTAAGTGTTCTGACCTAGCTCACCCGGTGTCTGATACAGCAGCAGGTCAATGAGCAGCTGTTACATGAGCCATGAACTGCAATGGCAATTAGAACTGTGTAGCATTGGAAGGAACACACCTAGCGCCCCAGGAAGATGTGAGGGCTTTCCTGGGTGTTGGAAACAAGCAAGCTTGAGGAGAAGGTGGTAGGTGATGGTTCTGGTTTGGGCGTCCTCTCCCCGGCATCCTACCGTGCCATGGTCCAGGAATTTCACACGGCTCTTTGTACTCACTGCTGGTCTTTCTAAGGGCGCTGGAGGGAGAGAAGGGCACTGGGCCGCAAAGGCTGGTGGTTACTCTGCTCCTCTGGGGCTGGGCCTCAGCCTCTGCAGCTCCTTGGTTTCTAACCAGTGAAATTAAGATGGGCCTTTGGGAAAACCTCCTGAGAGCTGGGATCTGTGCTACCGAAGGCCCAGGCCACTGACAGTGAGTTAGTTGCAGTGCAAAGGAAGGCGCAGCAGCCATGAAGGGTGAGCTTGATTTTCCAATACTAATCCACAGCTACAAGAGGGAAAGAGTCAGAGAGGCAGCACGCTCCGTGGTCAGAGAGAGAGGCTGGAACCTGGGCAGAGGCTCCCAAGACCTTTGCCTGGGTGAGTTCAGAGGTAAACACCCAGCGTTTTGGGGTTTGTTGTTGTTGTTGTTGTTTGCCAAAAGCTCTTGAGAATTCAGTCTTTCTCTTATTGGAGTCAGTGCTCATGGGCAGTAATGCAAAATGATAGGTGCAAAAATGATAGGTGTTTATGAAGGAGCGTGAGACGTTCATTCGGTTTGGGCTACAGCGTACTGCACCCCCACACACCCCCCCCACACACACACACACCAGCTCTAGGTAGGAGCTGGGCCTAGAGTGCGGGCCTGAGAAGGTTGAAGGTCCAGTTCCCTCCCCCACCAAGGGCCAAGGCCGAGGCTTGCCGGGGCCTTCACCCCTCCAGCTCTGAGCCCAGCGCCCACCCACTGCTGTAGTTTGGAAAAGGCTCTGGGTTACAGTAGCGCTGAAACCTCGCTTGTTCTCGCTCTCCCACACCGGCCACCTGCTGGTTTCTGGAGGCCAGGTCTGCACTACCCAGAGTCCGTGGAAGGCCGAACAGGCAAGAGGTTGGATAATAATCACGGAAACAGAAATACAGACCTTGGCCGTGAGCTTTTTTTTTTTTTTTTCCCTCAAGCTTTGGGTGTGTTTTGATGTGTCCGATTTTGCTTGAATCTCAAGAAGAAGAAGAAGAAAAGAATTCTCTCCTTGTGTAAATGGCATTGAAGGGGACGAGACAACCGACACTTTATACTTGGTGCTTCTTGTAACTAGCATCACTTATAAAATAACGGAGTTGACAGAGACAGGCGACCGAAACCTCCTGCTAAGACCCCTTCCCCAGCGTTGGCAGGTCTGGGTCGTGCCTTCAGACGGTCCGCGCTCTGCTCCGCCTGCCCTTTCCATCAGTCACTTGATCCAGCTCGGCCTCCTGTCCCCACGCAGGAGAGCAAAGCTCTGGCGGCGGGGGCCTGAGCTCGTCTTGAGAGCGCCCCCCAGAGAAGGCCCTGGGAAAGGAGAGCGAGCGCAGAGCTTCCCCTCGCCCCTAGCTTAGCCCCAGCGCACCTGCCCGCGCCCAAGCCCCGGTGGGGGCCTCGGGGACACGCGGGCCCACTCGGGAGGCCCGCGGGGGCCCGGAGCCTCGGCTCCCGTCCCGGCAGAGCTAGGTGGCGAGGAAAGCTCCCGCTGGCACAGCCGCTGGCTTTGCGTTGAGGGGGTAGAGAGCACTCTTCAAGGCCAGATCTTAAAGAGCAAATGCAACAACTTTCCATCCCGTAATTGCTATTAGTGGAAAGGAGCCTACCCTGCTGAATGAGCTCGCTCCAAACCGCCCGTTCATTCCCGGGAGCCCCCTCGCTACGAGGAGAGGACAGAAAACGTGAAAACAAAAAACCCAAATCAAGGAGGCTCCTTGACTGGCCGCCGAAGTGTCTGGGAGGCACCTGCCGGGCCAGGAGGCACTCCGCCCTCCCAGCCCCGAGCGCGCCGAGGAGGCTCACACTGCAGACGAGCACAGCAGACCCCCCAACAAACACCAGCGGAAACGCTGGCCTTCCAGGAGAAAAACGGAGGTGGCCTCCCGAGCCGTGTGGCGCAGGGCTTGGCCGGGTGGGCCACTCGACTGCTGATGGCGGCCTGGTGACAGCCACGAGGCCGCCGCCCCCGGCCCCGCCGGGGAGCGCAGCCCACCGCTCCCCCTCGCCAGGCGCCCAAGGACCCTCAAGGCGCGGGGCTCACACTTGAAGCCCTGGGAACGCTCAGACAGGAAACCCACTTCCTCCTAAGCGGTGTCTTGCTAGCCGGATGAGAGGCGCCCAATTGAAGCCGAGTGATCCTCAGCCGCTAATATCCAGCGCGGCCACAAAGCGGCCGGCCGTTTCCGCCGCCACTTTAGACAAAGATATTTGGTTATTCCCGGGGAAGCGAGTGCACTCCGGCGCCGGGCCCCGGGAGGAGGCGAGCCTCCGCGCAGCCTCCCGCCCGCCGGGCTGCGGGCGTCGGGGAACTCGCCTCCTCCCGGAGCGCGCCTTCCCCCGGGGTTCCCGCTCAGCTCCGCTCGGCGCCCGCGCGGCCCCCCGCCCGGGCCCTTCCCGGGGCAGCGGGGACCCGGGCTGAGGTGCGAGGGCCGCGATGTCCTGCGAAAGTCCGCACCAGCTTCGGGAGCCGGAGGAGCCAGGCCATGGGCAAGGGTCTGGGGCAGCAGGTTGGTTCGAGGTGGGGCGGCTTCCGTGGGGGACCCCCGCGTTAATCCCCGCGCCCTGGTCCCCCCAGCTCCGAAGGCCGGCGGCGCCGTCGCCCGGGCCGGCGGGGGGAGGGTGGGGAGAGGGAGCGGCGGGGTGGGCTGGGCCGGGGGGCTGGGCCGCCCGGGAGCCAGGGTGGGGGGTGGCGCGGGGATCCGTGACCGCCTCCCGGAGGCAGCCGTGCCCTTCCCCAGCTCCCCCTCCACCCGCCGGGATCCTCTCGGGCGAGGGGGAAGGGGGCGGGTAGCGGAGGTGTCCCTCTGACGGCGGCAGAAGAGGCCGACAGACAGACTGACAGACACGTAGACCGACAGCGCAGCCCCGGGCTCCGCAGCCCCGGACTCGCGCACTCTCTGGGTGGCGCCCGGGGCTCGGCGCGGCGGAGCCCGATGTGGTCCGGAGGCGGTGGGAAGGCGCGGGGCTGGGAGGCCGCGGCGGGAGGGAGGAGCAGCCCCGGCAGGCGCAGGTGAAACCCCGCTCCCCGCTCCCCGGCCCCTGACCCCGCCACCCCGGCCGGGCCGGACCCCGGGGCCACTTTGTAACTCCTCAAGTTGGTTGCAAAGCGGCAGTCGCCTCCCTGCCTCCTTCCCGTCCCTCCCTTTGGGTTACTCTCTACCCCACCTCTGGCCCTCCCGCTCTCGGCTCCCTCCTCTCCTCCCTCCCCCGCCTTCTCCCCGCGCGCCACAGGCACCCCACAAAAATGGGGGTGGGAGTGTACCAGGGAGGGGTAAAGTAATGCTTTGGCTCTCTCTCTCTCTCTCTCTCTCTCTCTCTCCTTTCTCTCTTTGAGACCTAAAAAATCTTGACAAGTGAAGCTTAAAGGTGTTTACCTTGTCATCAGCATGTAAGCTAATTATCTCGGGCAAGATGTAGGCTTCTATTGTCTTGTTGCTTTAGCGCTTATGCCCCGCCTCTGGTGGCTGCCTAAAACCTGGCGCCGGGCTAAAACAAACGCGAGGCAGCCCCCGAGCCTCCACTCAAGCCAATTAAGGCGGACTCGGGCCACTCCGTTACGTGTACAGCCAACGAGACCGGCCTTAAGGTAACACCAGAATATTTGGCAAAGGGAGGAAAAAAAAAAGTAGCGAGGCTTCGCCTTCCCCCTCTCCCTTTTTTTTTTTTTCCTCCTCTTCCTTCCTCCTCCAGCCGACGCCGAATCATGTCGATGAGTCCAAAGCACACGACTCCGTTCTCAGTGTCTGACATCTTGAGTCCCCTGGAGGAAAGCTACAAGAAAGTGGGCATGGAGGGCGGCGGCCTCGGGGCTCCGCTGGCGGCGTACAGACAGGGCCAGGCGGGCCCGCCGGCCGCGGCCATGCAGCAGCACGCCGTGGGCCACCACGGCGCCGTCACCGCCGCCTACCACATGACGGCGGCGGGGGTACCCCAGCTCTCGCACTCCGCCGTGGGGGGCTACTGCAACGGCAACCTGGGCAACATGAGCGAGCTGCCGCCCTACCAGGACACCATGCGGAACAGCGCCTCGGGCCCCGGCTGGTACGGCGCCAACCCGGACCCGCGCTTCCCCGCCAGTAAGTGAGGCCGCCCCGCGCGGGGCCGCGGGCAGGGCGCGGGGGGCGCGCGGGGCGAGGGGTGGGCGGCCCGCGGCGGCGCCCGGGGCAGGGCTGCGGGAGCCGGACCTCCTCCCCGCAACCGCGGGCTCGGGCTTCCCCGAGAGGCGCCCGGTGGAGGCTGGGCTCCTGCGCTCGGCGCGCCCGGCACCGCGGGCACCGAGCGCGGGCTTGGAGCGGAAGGCTCCGGGGAGCCGGGGGAGGCCCGCCGGAGCCGAGGGCTCGGGCCGGCGGGGCTGGGGGCGCCCAGGCCGGCGCCCTGCCAGTCTCCGGGCGGGTTGGGGTGGCGCGCAGCTCTGGACGCGGCTGCGCACGGGCCGAGCAGGTGTCCTCGCCTGGAGCCCGCAGGCGGGAGGGCAGGCGAGAGGCCAGGCGCCTGCAAGCCGGGGCTTCCGAGAAGGGCAACCCCCTGTGCTAACCCCCTGGAGCCGGGGTCCGTCTTTCTGCCCCAGCCCTCCGCACCCCGGGGTCTCCTACCCGGCTGGGGCACTGAAGGAGCCGACGCGCGCTCCTCCCCGCGCTGTGCATTCCGAGTCTAAGGAGTCTGACACCGCTCCAGAGTGACTAGACTTGCAACCCCTAAGCTCTTCGACGGTGCGGCCCGGGGGCAAGGCACTGGCCCCCAGCCAGCCGGGCCTAGTTCGGGGAGAGAACGCTGGGCGGCCTAGGCGAGGAGAAGGTCCTGGAAGGCTGGGGCCGGCGCTTGGGCCAAGGGCACGGAGAGCCGGGGTAGCCCGCCCCGGCCCCAGCCGACGCTGTGCGTTTGTCGCTTACAGTCTCCCGCTTCATGGGCCCGGCGAGCGGCATGAATATGAGCGGCATGGGCGGCCTGGGCTCGCTGGGGGACGTGAGCAAGAACATGGCCCCGCTGCCCAGCGCGCCCCGCCGGAAGCGCCGCGTGCTCTTCTCGCAGGCGCAGGTCTACGAGCTGGAGCGGCGCTTCAAGCAGCAGAAGTACCTGTCGGCGCCCGAGCGCGAGCACCTGGCCAGCATGATCCACCTGACGCCCACGCAGGTCAAGATCTGGTTCCAGAACCACCGCTACAAGATGAAGCGCCAGGCCAAGGACAAGGCGGCGCAGCAGCAGCTGCAGCAGGACAGCGGCGGCGGCGGCGGCGGGGGCGCGGGGTGCCCGCAGCAGCAGCAGCAGGCCCAGCAGCAGTCCCCGCGCCGGGTGGCCGTGCCGGTCCTGGTGAAGGACGGCAAGCCGTGCCAGGCGGGGGCCCCCGCGCCGGGTGCCGCCAGCCTGCAGGGCCACGCGCAGCAGCAGGCTCAGCAGCAGGCGCAGGCGGCGCAGGCGGCCGCCGCGGCCATCTCGGTGGGCAGCGGGGGCGCGGGGCTGGGCGCGCACCCGGCCCACCAGCCGGGCAGCGCGGGCCAGTCACCGGACCTGGCGCACCACGCGGCCAGCCCGGCGGCGCTGCAGGGCCAGGTCTCCAGCTTATCCCATCTGAACTCCTCGGGCTCGGACTATGGCGCCATGTCCTGCTCCACTTTGCTTTATGGTCGGACCTGGTGAGACATGGGACCCGCCTGAGCCCCCGCGCGACCTCACAGCTTCCCCTCTGCCCTCCGCCAAGACCACTACTCGCCCGCTGCCCCACGCGCTTCTACTTTTCTTTAAAAAAAAAAATCTATTTGTGTTTAGACCAAGGAAAAGTACACAAAGACCAAATTGCTCTGCTGGACTCCTTCTTCTTCTTCTTCTTCTTCTTCTTCTTCTTCTTCTTCTTCTTCTTC
>NW_026590707.1:1533630-1570516 GCF_907164565.1 Psammomys obesus | reverse complement strand
TCTTCTTCTTCTTCTTCTTCTTCTTCTTCTTCTTCTTCTTCTTCTTCCTCCTCCTCCTCCTCCTCCTCCTCCTCCTCCTCCTCCTCCTCTCCCCCTTCTTCTCTCTCCTCTTCTTTCTCCTCCTCTTCTATGTTTTCTTCTTTCTTCCTTCATCCTTCCCCCTTCCCTTTCTCTTTCCTACCTAAAACTGGTGGATTTTTTTTAACATAAAAAGAAAATTAAAACAGCCAAGCAAATTCCAAATTCAACCCCTTATGGATTCTTTAAACAGAGAAGGACAGAGAACAAATATGGGGCATCTTTCTGGTGGTTCAAATGGGTTTCCAAGCTTAGGCACGGCACAATTTTGGAGCCTGCTCTATGCTTACCAAAGCCCTGGACTCTAAAGACAGAAAACTTTCCTCTGGATGCACTCTGCCAGCAAAGCGATCTTGCTTGTAAATACCAGGATTTTTTTTTTTTTCAGAAGGGAGGACAGAAGCTGGAGCGAGGAAAGATTCTTCAGCATAACTACCACTTGTACTGACACAAAGAAATGCGCCCTCCCAGGCGCCCTCTGGCCCCTAGAGGTTCGGTCCAGGCTGGCCTCAGAAAATTGTTTTAGGTTTGATGTGAACTTGTAGCTGTAAAATGCTGTCAAAAGTTGGACTAAATGCATAGTTTTTAGTAATCTGTACATTATGTTGTAAAAAGGAACCCAGCCCCAGCCCCAGCCCCACTTTTTAAAGGGCATTGACAAACCTGTGTATATTATTTGGCAGTTTGGTATTTGCAGCATCAGCCTTTTTTTTTTTTTTTTTTCCTGTTGTAACTTATGTAGATATTTGGCTTAAATATAGTTCCTAAGAAGCTTCTAATAAATTATATGAATTAAAAAGATGCTTTTTTTTCTGATGAAAACACTTTCTTTTTGTTTGGTTTTGATTTGGCTTTAAATGAGTGGGGGGTTGGGGGCCCATCATTAATCCCAATGGGATACAAATTGTTGGGTTTGAGCTCAGGGATTCTGATCCAGGTAAAGAAGCCAATTTCAAAGTTTCTATCCCATAGAAGATGGAATTTTGTTCAGCTTTGAACTTTAGTGGAACTAAATCTTGAGCAGCCCTGGAACTATTTGATAGAGAGGATGAAAAGCAAACTACTTCTCTAGAAGGGAGAGGTAAAGAAAGAAAAGAGGGGGAAAAACAAAACAACAATGAACCTTTTTTTTTTCTTTTCTTTCCTTTTTCTTTTTTCTTTTTTAAGAGTCAAGCTTTCATTTTTAGGAACCTCAAAAGTCTGTCTAACCCAAAGTTTAAAATGGTGGACCAGACCAACCGTTTATAATAACTCCAAAGGATCTATTATTTTTAGTGAATTAAATGCTTCTCTACATTTGAATGCCAAACTTAAATTCCTAATTCCCACCCAACCTCCTCACTTAGAATCTGTTTGGTGGCTGTTTTCAAAAGTTAAGTGGTTCTGGATTTTATTCCAACACTCTAAAACAGAGATTCCTTCCTTCTGCTCAGGGGTCACCAGCTGCCCCTCCCCCAAATTCTCCATCCTGTCTTCCAGCGGTTGCCCTGTCTTTCCCGGTGTGGACTTGGTGGCCAGCCTAGGGATGCCTCTAGTAAGACGTTGGGAGCTGAGGTTTCACTTTTTAACCCCGTACGTTCTGTATCTGAGGACCTAAACCTTTGCAGCAATGAATCCTTCTCCTCCCCCCAATTCTCTTCATCCCCCTCAAAACAAAACCAAAATAATTTTAAACTTCCCCTCAGTCTCTGTTTTTTTTCTTTCCAACTTCATTATCAGATATGTGCGTTGGGGAAAACATTCCAGTTGTTGTGTGTAGTAGTGGCGAAAGAGTAGGTAAGGACAGAGAGAAGAACTAGACCTCTTTGGATGGACTGTTGCTTTTTCTGGTCACCCCTGGCAATTTGTGCAGACAAGGCAGCCTGTGGGTTGCAGATGGACAACCCTTTGGGCCCTGGAGGCACCAGGTGTCTATAGGGGTCTATTTTGGTGATTGAGTAACTTTTGGCACGTGTTCATTTTTTCACTCAGATGTTCAACTACTTTTTTTTTCCTTTCCAGCCTCCCTCCTTCCCTCTCTCCTTCCTCTTCTGTAATATTCTGTTTCCAACTTCCCTTGGTTTCTCCACTGCATTTCTCACCTAGACCTTGTTTGTTTGTTTCAAAGTATGGACTAGAATCCAGCAGTCTTTTTTTTTTTTTTTTTTTTTTTTTAATCCAGAGGATTTTTACCCTACCATACCTTAGGAATGGGAGCTGGGAATAGCTCTCTTCCTCGGAAAACCAGTGCTGGATGCTAGGATATGGCTTCTCACGTCTTGAAGGTTCTGAAAGGACGGATTCTGAAAGGATATTCTGAAAGGATGGATGGTCTGCTGAGAATGCGTGGGGGGTAGTCTCAGCAGACCTCATCTTTTGGAAAAACAAAACCAGAAAAGTTTATTCATTGCTGTTGGGACAAGGACTTCAGGCTGTGGCTGTTCAGGGGAGGCAGGTGCTGGCAGCTGCTGTTCAGCTTCTAAGTAAAGGGTGAGTTTAGCTCAACCAGTCCCACTGGCCAGCACAAGCCCAGGCAGGGCCTAGCTGGCTGCAGACAACCAGCCGCCCTGGCTACCTGCTTTCTAGCAGAGTAACAGTGTGAGCGTGTTGTAGCACTCTGTCTTGTCTTCGTTGGGCTAGTTGAAGTTTCTAGCAAATACGTTCTTCTCCAGCCGGCTTAGTTTGAAGTCTGTTCACTTGCCCCCGAATAAGTGAATTCAGAAGGGTCTGGGGATGACCCAACAACCAGGGCTTTGGCCCATCCTTGTCATCCATCACTCTGATTCGTCCAGCTCCTGCCTGGTGGACCTGTGGCAGCTGCAGAAGCAATCTTGGGATGCACACTGAGGCATGTCTCTAGGAAACTAGGTGCTGGGCTTAAGGTGAGCGCTTCCCAGGGCATGAGGACACGTGCCACCCACACAAGCCACAAACCGGGCCAGCATCTGGAAGGGGGCTGTCTCTGGTTTTAGGCTTTTGATAACTCTGGGCTCCCAGGAGAAGAAATAAGTATTCTGGAGATGCTCCTGGCACTGAGATGTTAAAAACTTCCCCCAGTGAGACCGTAGAACAAACGCCCTAGAAACTGCCCCCGACAAGTACCCCACCCAACCCCAGGGTGCAACGGTTCAGGCAGTGGGGGGGGGGGGGAATCTTGCAGACAGCATCCTCCGCTCTGCTCCTCTCCCCCACCCCACCCCAACCCCGCCGTGTAAACAAGAGGACTTTCTCGAGAGCCCTGGAGAGCCGTTCTAGTGGCTTCGGGGCCTGAAACCTAGGCTTGCCTTGTTTGATGTTTAGCATCCCAAAGCGGCTCCCCACCCCCGCCCCAGCCTGGGAACCCCGAGCCGTGGGGCCGAGGAGAAGGGGAAGCAGTTCTCTCAGCTGGAGGGCGGTGGACTGGCTGGGCTCAAAGAAGGGGCGAAAACAACAAGGCAGAGATGCCCTGAGAGGAGGAGGAAGGGACCCTGGGCTGGTGCGGCCGTCCGTGTGAATGCAGCTGAGCTCCTCAAGGCCAAGAGGCAGGAGAGGGAGGAAATGTCACAGTCTGAGGGCATACACTGGAGATAGGGGCCAGCCCGGTGGAGGTGGCTTTGGGGCCCAGGAGAGCAAGGTAAGTCAGGTCCGGGAGCAGTTAGCAAGCCTGAGAGCCGCGTCCACGTCTGTGGCCCGATCAAGGCATGGAGGAGACAGAGCTGGGTGCCACTGCTTAGGGCTTGACCTTTCGTGGGCAAAGACTTGCATGGGAGTCTCCCAAGAGATTTTAGATGCTCCGAGTCTGCACCTAGGAGCTCCATTGGTGGTGCTTGGATCTGGCTTCGTGCTCTGTGGTTTTGAACGCACAGTCTTCGCGCTGCCCGGGGTCCAGGCGGCGGTGAGCAGTGAGGAGCTGTCTCAAGGCGTGAGTCTCTTCTCAGGCGATCCCAGATAAGAGGAAATGAGAGAGAGGTTTTCTGACTTCCAACTCATTAGGGACCAGGTAAGGTCAACGCTTTCTCTATTATGTCTTTATCTTAAAAGCCGGTCAATTTACGATGGGGGGGGGGACCCAGAATCTGTGTGAACCATGCTGATATAGGCTTGACCCCTTTCCCGGGCTAAAGTAAGTCAGGCAGACATTCATTTTCTATAAACATGGGAGTTGGGGGATGCTGCCTTGAATCCTGATCCGATCTTCAGTCCCTGCAAGCATGGCGTCTCCACCTCCTCCCCATCCATCCCCAGTTATCAGTGTGAAACCGGGTGAACACACGATTTTATTAGTGGGGAACAGGAAGCCCACTGGAAAATGTGAATCTGAGATAACGCGATTCTTTGGCTGTTTATTAGCTTGTTTCAAACGGAAAGAAGTGGCCTAAGGGTGTTGGAAGGGATGGGCACGGTGTTTTCGTGGCTCCATCCGCTCCTTGGTGCCCTACTGGCTGGTGTGTGCGTCACTGTGTGGTCGCGTTCCCGGGGCTTCAGCTCACCTTGGTGGCACTCAGTTTGGGAACCTACCCCCACAAAAACTTTTCTAGTCTCCATTCAAGCGAATGGCTTTTGGAAGGTGTGGGCTCTCTGCGGTCACCCTGCCGGTGTCTGAAGGAGTTGGTGTGGATGGAAGGAAAGTCTATATTTTTTTGGAGGGGAGAGTCAAAGGTTGCGCGAACCCCCACCCACGCATTTGCATTTCCGAACTTTCTCTGATGACGTTTTAAAGAAATGAAGGAAGAGCTGTTTCAGGGGGGCGGCACAGCCTTTGCCTCCTCTGAAACCACGGGTGAAGTGGGGGCTGTATTTCTTTTTTATGAGGCTCTAACGCCAACTTGGAGGATGTCTAGGTGCGCCGCTGGTCTTCTGCCCCTCTCTTTTGACTAAGTTCCCATTTTATTTCTGCTTCCTAGACATTTACTCCTTTTCTTGTTAGGACTTCTTTCAAAATTTTGGGTAAGATTTCAGTACATTTTCCTATTTAATGTTTTTTGTTTTTGTTTTTTTGTGGGTTGTACCGTGCCTGAGGGATAAATAAAAACAGAAATACAAACACTCAGTATTATGACTTAGTAAACAAGCTCTTACCTCCAATAAAATAGCCACATTTGTTTCTGCCCACTGTGTACGTAGGTAGATAGAGGAATAAATGTATTGATTTTTGTGTAACTATTCAAAAGATTTTCTAAAAGAGAAATTCAAGTATAAAACTGAAATTCAAGTGTAGTTACAGAACGTATTAGTTCAATTAAAGTTGAATGTATCCATTACCCCAATTATGATATCAAATGAAATTGAGTTATTCTTAAAGATAAACAAAAATGTCCTTATTTTTGCCCAGTTTAAGTTGGGATATTCATTTCTTGTCACGTGAAAACCTAGAAGGCTGCTTATTGCTTAGAGACATTATCATCATTTGCTATCAAGGTGCCTGAGACATATCTGTGTGAGAGACATACTGTGGGGGTCTCTTGCTGGACTGTCAACATCCACGCAGAAATGAGTTGGTAAGGATGCTGCCATCCAGCTTAAAAAAGCAAAACAAGATAGAAAGGAAATGTTTCTGCTATCAGGCCCCCTTTCTATGTGCATCTATCCATAGTAGTGGAAATGAGAGAGCCCGTCTGTCCTGTTGTTGGCAGAATAAACCAAGAGAAGCTGCCCTATCCTTGTCTCTCTCCTTGTGGGATAGCCTGTCTTTAATGGTTAGCACTCAGTTATCAGGAGCAGAGGCTGTTGGTGGACTGTTCAGTATTACATTTTGAAGACTTTGGGTGATTGCTGTTAAAATTTATTTCTGAGGTATGAGAAATTATCCCACACATAATGAGAAGCAATCCTTGGGTGTCCTTCCCCTGTTACTTTCTGTGTTCGGAAATGATTTCGTGGGAAATCACCTGGTAATACCACCTTCCTTCAATTTCTACCTTCCAGAGATGTAGCTTGATGTTTCCAAAGTGCTAGAGAAACAGGTCTGTTTGGTTTGCACGCTACTGATTTACTGAGCTCCTCAGTACAGACACTGCATACTGTGCACACCAAGATGGAAACCTGAGAATATCCTCTGAGCTGGCTCCTTATTACGCCCTAACTCGGGGAACCCCGGCCAATATTTACTGATCTGACTATCCTGCCTAACCCAGAAAGTTAGAGCCCCAAAGATGCCCCCCCCCCACCAGGTTTCTAAGCAGGCTTGCAGAGGCAGGCTACTTCAGAGGATTAATTGTCTCTCCAGACCTGGCCACTCCTGGTGCCTCCGGGTCTGCAGGCCTGTGTGGAGAATACAGGAGGTGGGAGGGCTGAAGCCTGGCAGCTTATTTTGTCCCCCTATAAGCAGCCCCAAGTGGAAAGCATGCATACATCCCCACCTCTAGCCAGGCAGCCAGAAGCTGTAGTTAGTTAGCTCCACCAGCGAGCAGCGTTACTTGGCCATTGGTTGCTGCTCCCTGGCTGCTCCGAGGCTAGGATGGGTGCAGAAAATTCCAAAAGTGCTGCATTAGCTGATCCCCACATTTGACAGAACAGTTAAAGCTTGGCTCTTCCCGGACAACCACAGAGTCTGTCTGCTTCATACTGAAACCAAATGAAAAAAAAAAATCCATTGGAAATGCTTGAGGATAACAGGAAGGTCATCCCTCCATAGTCTACCCTGCGGCACTAGCTGGGGATAAAGAGAAAGACATCCTAGATCGAGATGCTATCCAAGTACCTTAGAATTAACCTTCCTGTAGAAATGCTTTCTGACAAGAACAGTGCCACAGCAACATAAAATTAATTGTTTTTAAAAATGTTGGCGTAGCTTGCCACTCAGAGTCTATCGGTTGTATGAGTCTGAAAGTTGGGAGCTTATTGGTATGTGCTTCTCTGCTTCCTGGCAAAACAGGAAAAGAGAAGAGGGGACTGGAGGGAATGGAAGCAGAGAGGTGAGAACACCTGTGCCCGGTGAAAGCGTGGGGCTGATGTCCATAGCTCTGACGTCGGAGAGGTGCTAGATATACTGAGTGGATCAAAGTGGCCTGGTGAAGTGGATCAGTGCTGGGTAGGGCAGGCGTGGTTTAAGGGTTAATGACGGCGGGGCTGGTCTCGGGATGGCTGGGAGGTGCTGTGTGTATGGTGTGTGAGCTTTGTGCCATAACACAATGGAAATGTAATTATCTGGCTGAAACGTGTTCAGATGGCAAGAAGTTGCAAAACAGATAGATCTTCCTGAGAAGAGAGGGCGCTGGTTACAGAGGCCTGCAACCATCATCTTTTTTTCAATACATTTTAAACAAGAGGATCTAGTGAGTGATTCTGATTCAATACACATAATCAGTTTGCAAGTCTTATTTCCATTTGAAAACAGGGCCATTTGCAATCATAAGAGCCGGACACGCTGAAAGATACAGAGTGCATTAAGAGCAGATGATGGGTGACAGAATCTGTAGGCAAGCGCTAAATATTTTCTCCCAGTCTCAGACCTGTGCGTCTTGCGTGTCTCAGTCTTGGTGTAGCATGAATGGAGTACTCTGTTGGATATATAACTTACTTGCTTAAAAACCGGGACTCTGTGATCAGGAAGGGAGTAAAAAACAACTGGCCAGAAAGATGCCATGTTAACTGTGTTCCTCCGTGATGTTTTTTTAAAGGGGTTGTCCAGGACTAAAGTTCACGCGCTTGAGCTGTGCAGTCCTGTACCCTGTGTAGGATACTAACCCGAGGAGGCTTGTGGCAGAGGTGCAGAGCCTGGAGGAGACAACTCGGCCACCTGGCAATTCCACAGCTCAAAACATGGGGGCCTCCTGCAGCCTGGTGGCTCCAAACGGGTTGTCTGGGGTCTCAGTGAAAAGTATGGGCTCTTGAATTTTGGAGCAGTTTATGGTCTCTCATTCAGAACCAAGGCAAACGCCGGCCAGGAGCCTTTGGCTTCCTACCGGGATCTCCGTACCACTCCCCTCTCTCCAACTCCTGCCCAAGGCTTCATCCCTAGACAGCTGCTGCAACGCCTAGATAGCAGCCTGGCTTCCCCGCTTCCCAGATCCCTGCCCCATCCCAGCGGCGACTCGCCATCCAGCGGTGAGTCTCTGGGAGGAACGATTTTTGTTGCGGCCCGCCTGCTGACACCACCATAGCCCCCCTCCCCGAAACTACCCTCACAACCCTTGACGAGAGGAAGAGAAGAACATGCGATGAATTCGGAACCGCAGAATATATAAATACTAGTTCACTGGGTCAGCATTCTGATCCAAGAGTTTAACCTGAAAAAAAAAAAAATCAAACAACAACATTTTAAGAAAACCCAACGGGGAGGGGGCGGGGGAGAGGCCGGCTGGAGAGATGGCTCAGCGGTTAAAGAGTACTAGCTGCTCTCTTCCAGAAGACCCAGGTTCAGTTCCCAGCACCCACACTGCAGCTCACAATAGTTTGTCACCTCCGTTTCAGTGAACCCACACTCTCACACAGACATAGTTACAGGCAAAACTCCACGTATGTAGAATAAAAATAAATAAGCCATTAACATTTAAAAAGGGAAAGAAAATCCAAACTAAAGCATGCCACAGCTGTTTGATGGGGGAGAAAAAGACAGTTCGTGTCTTTTCAGATACCAACACCTAACTTTCCAGCACTCTTGAAACTCTGATAATGGAATGTACCTCTTGTAAATTTCATTTTTTATTTCAAATGGGGGATAAATTGTGAACCTCAGATTGGTATCTCTTAAGCAAGTATAGTTTTAGAATTCTTTGTAAAGTGTTTCCTCTCTGGGAAGATCTCGGGAGATCCAATAGACAGATTAGGATGGGGTAGAGTTTCTGCTCCCAGTCTTGCTCAATTTCCTGCAAAACTATTCTAAAACCAGAAACAGAAAGCACTCCAATATTCTTTCTAATGGACACCAAAGATAAGGACCACAAGACTCTAAAGACACCATCCTCACACCTTCTTCACCATCACCCCCCCCAGCTCTCTCTCTCTCTTTTTTTCTCCCCAGAACCGATGCTGTGGATAAACTACAAATGCCTAAGGGCAAATGTTCACCTTGGGAGGAGGGAGGAGTAAGGCTTGCTCAGCGGGAAGGGTTCATGCCCCCCAGGTCTATAAGCTGGGGAGAGGGAGGGGAGGAAACAAAGATCCTACAGCTGAGAGGAGGTGAGTGTGAAGCTGGGCTCAACAGCACCAAGGCTGGTCTCCTCTGGCCTGGGACAGGGTGCTGAGCGGGCTTGGCAGGGTGTTTTAGTAGAACACCATAGTCTAGAGCCACAGAGAGCTGGAGCAGGCTCCCGGAGCAGGAAGTTGCAGCTACCTAACAGCCCCACAGGGTCATGGCAAATAACAGCAACAAAACCAGCTACTCTAGAAGTGAGGGCTGACTTGTGCTTATCCCTTCACACCCTCTTGGGTGTACCAGAATCAGTATTTCTATGCCAAGTCTTCAGGTGTAGACCTTGAGATGTAAACCTTGGCCTGTCTTCCTCAGGAATGCTCCTTGACTCCTTCCCTTGATTCCCAAGGACCGTCTGCAGGGGCAATTTAAAGCTTGTATTCACAACCCAATGTGACTTTATCACCAGTTTGCTTGCTCCCCTCCCCCCCAACTTTCCATTTCTTCATTTTAGTGCCTGTTTCACTTGCTTTCTTATCCAATTCCAGACTCAGAGCTGCAGTCTTATTTTGTAGGCAATTCAGTGTCATTTTCTTAATGCCACTACTAAAAGGAAAAGCAGATAAAGTGGATGGGCTAAACTGTAAAGAATAAAAGCCAGTAAGGTCTACATGGGAGGCCATTTGGGGAATAAGAAGGCCAAAGAGTAGCCAAGGTCTGCCTGTCAAGGATATGCAAGAAACATGACGGAGGGAGCAAGGAGAACCCTCTGTCTAAAGAAATTCAACAACAGTAGCGGGAGAGGGAGGGAAACAGCCCCCCACAGAAGGCAGGCCTGCACTGTGCCAGCATAGCAACAAGCGGAGAGGGAATAAGTCTGTCTGGCATAGTCTTGGAGGGAGGGGGCAACTCTAGAGATACTGTATGCCAGGGCCCAGAAATGGGAACTACCTTACCAAGACAAATTAAGGAGCCCCTGGTTTCAGCCCCAAGTAGTCCCCTCCCCCACCCCTTCTTGCTGGCAACTTCCACCTGTCAGCTCTGAACTCTGTGCCCCAAGGAGGTACAAATTCTGGGGAGATTGGAAGCAAAGGACACAGTTATATGGAGAGAAAACAGTAGATTCTTTCTTTCTAGGAAGGAAGGAAGGAAGGAAGGAAGGAAGGAAGGAAGGAAGGAAGGAAGGAAGGGGGGAGGGAGGGAGGGAGGGAAGGAAGGAAAGGAAACTTGTGAAGGAAGACAAAACTTTCCTGGAGACCTATGTCCCACAGCATCCCCCCCAAGCTGGGAGACAGGCCTGAATCCCTTTGGTCCCTGCAAGCATGACGTGGAGGGAGTCATCTCGTGAAGAGCGACCCAGCTGTCTAGGAACAGGGTGGGGAGATCGCGTGGGTAGCCCTCACTTTAGAGTCCTAAGCTTCCCAAGATGGAAGACCTTGATCCTTTGGGGCTGTGTTTTGACAAAGGCAACCCCCCCCCAATAAACAAAATGAAACAAACAAACGAAGCACAACTAACCAAACAACAACAAAAATAACTGGCTGGGGCCAGCTGGCTCCGCGGGGCGCACACAGTTGGGGAATCTAGAGACTGCCCGGGCCTGACGGAGGTGTTCTGTCCAGCTACAAGGAAGTCCCCACCCCATTTGGGCCTCCTTGGGGGGGGCATCTCTGCAGCTCTGGGGAGCCCGGATCCTTTCTATTTTAAGGGTCACACACGCTGTGAAGTATTTTAGCTGCAGCACAACCTTTTAAATACCCCAGCACGACACGGGCTGCCTGAATAAGGACCTCATTTGGGTGATGACCAGCCGGAGTGCTCATTTGAGACGCTTGGGCGGCTGTGAGGCTGGGACTCGGCTCTGCGACGGCCAGGCCAGCAGGGTGAGGTCTCCGGGAGGGACGGCGGCGCTGCGGGCCGGCCCGGGATGGAGGGAGGCGGTCCGGGCTGGGCCCGGCGCCCTTCGCCCAGCTGGAGGCCGAGCGAGGTCGAGCACAGGCGGGGCAGCTCCGCCGTCCGGCTGGTTTGTTTGGTTGTTTGTTTGTTTGTTTTCTTCGTGGAAGAGCCGGGCTCCGCGCGGACTCCACCCGACCCGAAGCTGAGGCCTGTGTCCTTCTCCAACTCGCCGCTCGCCCTGTCCCCCCCCCCCCCCCCTTTTCTTTAGGCTCTGAACGTTTTGGAAGCCAAGATTTCCGTCCATCTTTGGGGCGGATTTGTTTCATCTCTCCTAGATTCAGCAACCGAGCCTTCGAAAAAAGTCTCCATGTGTTTATTTATTTACTCACTTACTTATTTTTGTAGCGTTCAAACGAATGCGAAGCCACGGATCGGATCCTGTCACTCACGTGGGGTTAGCGCCTCCCGATATTTCACACGGGAGACAAAACTTGGGTCTCTCTTATTTGTAGTTGTCCTTAACCTTTGCAGCAACTGCTGCCGACGCGGATCTGCCCGTTCCCTAATAGATTTTACCGGGGACGGTGACAGAGAACTGATTTCTTTTCTATTAGGGTTTAGCCCATCTTTGTCGAAGGCCGGCAGGACGACCGGGGACTGGATTTGCATCTCTTAGGCGCCCTGTGTGGTCTTTGTGCGAAGCTTGTAACTGTTAAAAATGACTTGTTAGGAAGCGTGTGGGCTCTCAGCGCCCCCCTTTTGACAGAGGGATTGAGAAATTCAGATCGGCCCTGTAGGATTTAGCCTGCAGATTCCGCCTGAACCCTAAAGCAATTAGACCTTAATCTCACTGCAATCATATTTGAGTTAGGATTTGTTGCACTTTGTTTACTTCAATTAAAAGCAGTGGAATATTTTTTTTTTTCAGCCTTTAAAGCGAAATCTTCAGGAATAAAAAAACCTCAGCACTTTTTAGAAACGGTTTTGGTGGCGGTGGGGGATTTTCTCGGGAGCTCTCCTCCGGGTCCTCCGGCCCGTCCCCTCCCCCACTTGAATTATTCTCCTCCTGTGCTGGCCGTCGCTGCGACTGTCTTCCCAGGGGTTGGACTCGGGTCACGACGGGACAACGTCTAGAGGCCTCCAGCAGAGAGAGGCGCCCTTGTCCGGCGATCACGCGGGGGTGCCCACACGCGGCCCCCCGTGGAGCTTCCCGGCCGGGGCGCGCCCCGAGGGCGGCTGCTCCCGGGCCAGCGGGCACCCACCCGGCATCAAGCCGGCCCTCCTGCGGGGCTCGGGGCTCGGTCGGCTAGGCTCGGCCCGCGGAGGCAGGCCCCTCGCTGCTCTGGAGCCTGGCGGGACGCTGGCTCCGGGCTAGCCCCGCGCCCCAGGGCGGGCATGGGTGGGGCGAGCCTCGGCGGTTGGGGTTTGGGCTCCCCTCGCCGGGCTGCGCGCGGGGGTGGCCAGCACCCGCAGTGGCCGTCCCGGTCCTCTTCGGCTCCCGCGCGGGCCAGGCTGGCTCTACCCTCCGACTCCCTAAAGCCAACGACTCTCAAGCAGCGAGCGCTCCCTCTCGGCTGGCCTCTCTGTGCTGACCGCCACGCTCCAGAGGCCCAAAGCCAGGCCCGTCACGGCGACGGCTCCACCTCGGCTGAGGGGTCGGGGGCTGCTCTCTCGGCCTTCCAGATCTGGGCCACACAGTCCTTAGGCTGCTCGGGAGGTAGCCTGCAGTTACTGCCGAGTCAGCAGAAACCGGAATCTGTGGGGAGTTTATCACCTTCGTTGTTTAATCTAGTAAGACTGCCACTTTGATCTGCTCAAAAATATTTCTTCATTTGGGAGATAGCAAGGGAGTCAATGTTTCTTCCATTTTGACTCCTGGCTTAGCTCTTTTAATTCACCTCATTCATTTTCCTAAATTACCTTTCCCAGCTAATACTAAAGACAGCCAACACAGAATGTAAACAGAGGACTTTTCACAAGAAGGGCTTCAATGCTCTTTATTTTTTATCCGAAAGAGGACAGAGGCACCTTTTAAGCTACTTTTAACTTCTAAATAGTTCTTTTCCGATCACTCGCTCCAGGGAGGACGTTTTAATTTTTTTCCCTTTGTTTTTGAGTCCATCGGAACGAAGAGAGAAAGCTGTTTGCTGTTGTAGCGGAAATTCTTTAAGTGAGGAGCAAGTACTTTGTTGATACTAGTATTGAGTGTAGGGCAGAATTTACTGGTTTAAAAAAAAGTAATGCTCTCTCAAAGCTGTATAAAATAGTCCATGTCTGTAGGACAATTGTTACTGCGAGCTACTATAAACTCCATTAAGAATTTTTAAGCATCCAAAAAGTAATTCAGAAAAAAATTTTTCTGATCCTGGGTGTGGGACAGAAAACAGCTTCGGGGAAGAGAAGAAAAGGACAAGGTTGCAGCATTAAGCTGTCTGAGATCTACCAAGAAAAATCTTGGTGGAAGACTGAGTGAGGATCCCGCTTTAAACTCACTCTGTAGTTTAGTGCACCCTTTCACTTGTGAATAGGGTCTGTATCAAAACCCTAGTGTGACCATGACAATTGGGTAATCACACACAAGGCATCTTTGCTAATGGAGAGATTCTGTAAATATGTTTCTAGTGAATGCAGAGATAACAGTCCCAGTGAAAGGGTCAGGCACCACAAATCATAGAGTACTCTGCCAGGGGTTGCCAGCCCTGTGAGGTTTGGAGGACATTAACTGCCTCTGCATTCTCAGAATACTCTCCTCCGTTTGTGATTTCACTTACTTGACCCTACTTCTGTTATTAAAAAGCTGGCAGGCACAATCAAGGGCAAGCAGGTTGGCTACCTACCCTTCTGGCAGCTCTCCAATAGTCCCATTTAGCTGCCAGAAGACGGAGAGATGGCTGAATCACTCGTGTGATCCTGAAGTAGCATCAGGAGGTACCAGGGAAACTTCAGAGACAGTTTGCAGCTCGCCATTCAGCCCTGGTTCTACATCTTCCACCGCAGATTCGGAACAGACCCCCAGGGGATTCATTCCTGGGAAGAACGGGGAAAAAAATGACAAGTTCTGACCTAGATTAAAAAAAAAAAATCTTAGACAGTTCCTGGGGAAAGTAAATTGTGTCTTACTAGGGAGCCTTAGATTTGAAAAGTAACACAAAAGTAGCCTTCTCATTCCTGACTGGAGCGAAACCCAGGAATTCCCCTGGTTAGATGGCTGTGAATACTGCAGAGAAAATCAAGTGCTGTCAATGAAATTTGGAGGAGTGCTACTTCATGTCAGTTGAACAAATTTCTGGCTTATAGCATTTGCTTTAATAAAGGGTTTTTTTTTTCTTTCTAAATCCATTAGAGATTAGACACTAAACTTTCAGAGAAATATGAAATTGGGATTATATAAAAAGTTAAAAAAATAAACAACCACGGGTTGAAACAAGGTAGGATTTGGCAGAGCAGAGGCATTGTAAAATTAAAATACATTTCTCTCAAACATCAGTGTTTTGTACATGAGGCTACAACATTTAGGATTGCATCATAAGAGACTTCTACAGGTGAAATATGACTGCATAGCTCTTCCTGGTTCAGATGATAGCCTCCCCTTCTCATAGTCTTATTTTGGAAATGGTTTGGGGGACCTAAATTGAGCTACTATTACCAAGGGGAAAAGCCATAACTTACTAGTAGGTACCAAGAAAATTCCATGGGCTTCACTGAAATTTTCTCCAGGGTACTTGCCTGCAGGAGAGGGCTTGTAACACCTTTGAACAGAAAAGAAAGGTTCAGTTCACTGAAGTGTGTGTGTTCAGGAGAGTTAGCAAAATATATTCTTTAAACTATATTTTCTAATATTTTAAGGGGGTCTCTAGATGTAAAACGTAAGAAAAAATCTTCCAAACTTAATTTTCCAAAATTATATTATCAAATTAGTATATTCTTAAAAAACAGGATAGACATTAGTCATCTACATTACCAAAGGAGGAAATGTTTTAAAACCAGATGACAGATTTGTGCTTTATAACTTAAACAATACTGAATGATGAACAATCTTCCATGTTCATTAAGCAGAAAGAAGAGAGAATGTCTGTAAAAGTGAATAAAAGAGACTTTTATTGAACAAATATGCCTAACCCCCTATTTTATTAGCTGATAATACAAATCATTACTGGCTCTTGCTCTGAAAATCATTTCAATGTAATGAATTCATTTTAGAGCCTCAATACAGCTGAGGCTGAAGACTCTTTGTGACTTTGGGAGGAAGTTTCAAATGGCCCCACCCAAGTTGAAGACTTTTTCTTGCTTACTAAGTTATAAAGTTGAAACTTTCACTCAGGAACATTTCCAGCTTGGATAACACTTTTTGTCAGATAAAGGTTTCTTTCAAGATAACAGAGAACAAAAGGCAAGAAGGAACCTCCAAGCCTGTATGACTCAGGTGGTCACCTTCCACATCCATAAATTAAAAGTTTTTCTTTATGTGTTTGCTGTTTGTGTCTTGCATAGTGCCTGAAACAGCATTTGATGGACACTTTATTACTCAGTTTGTGCAATATCCTCATTATTTCCCTTGTAATTCTTATTGGTTTCTCCTCCTCCTCCTCCTCCTCCTCCTCCTCCTCCTCCTCCTCTTCCTCCTCTTCTCCCCTCCTCCTCTTCTTTCTTCTCTTATTTTTTTTTTTAATTTTGAGACAAGGTTTCACTATATATCCCTGGATGTCCTGACACTCATGATGTAGACCAGACTGGCCTCGAACTCACAGAGGTTCTCCTGCCTCTGCCTCTCAAGTGCTAGAATTAAAGGCATACACCACCACCCTGGGCCATGGTTTTTTTTTGTTTTTGTTTTTCTTGTAACGTTAACAAAACAAAATTCTAGGTAATTTTGATCAAACAAACAAAAATGACAGGAAAACAGTTCATCCTTTGCCAGTTGGTAAGAGAGAACAGTGGTATTTTCCTAGTTGAGTTACAACTGTGTGGCATGGTACTATTTTGTTTGAAACAAACGTAAAATTCCAGATGTAACAACCTGCATTTAAAGAAGAAATGACTTAGAAAGCCCTAATCGTTTATTACTTTTCAGGTATAAACCCATTGCAGAACATCCACCATCCTAAAGAATGACCTATGGAAGAGGTGAAGGAAATTCAAGGTCACAAACTCTATTCTGCCTTATCAGATAAATTTTGAAACTGATTGGCATGGTCTTCTTGACGAGGATATATCTTTAAAAACTAGCACTGCTTATTAATCATAATGTGCATAGGGCTGTTTTTAGGAAGTCAGCCCAGTGAACACAGTGAACCTTGGACCATGTTCCCGACCTCTGCCCCTAACTAAGTGCTCCCAACAGGTTGGTATGCAGCCTGGGGCACACTGAAATCGATGAAGCAAATGGGAAGGGGGTGAGGAGGGGTGGAATCCTGAGTTTAGAAGTGGCTTTGTGCCTGCGTCTTCTTTTAGCCCAAATGAGCTCCAGGATGGCTTCTTCATTGATTTGGGGGCCTGACTCAAGATTATTTACAGTTTTGAAGGATGATTATAAGAGGTGATTATATTTTTCCAGTGGAAAATGTATGTTTATGTACCAAGGGTACCTCTAGCTTCCCTGGGCAGTCTTTCATAGCAGACACTTGTATGTCAGCAGTGTACTCATCGGGCCATCTTGGTGGCTTGGACCGGAAAGAGTCAAACTGTAATGGTGACAGTACCGCGGAGACACTAGGTCTTCCTTCTGCAATCCGAGAGGCTAAAGCAGAGGGCCCTCTTCCAAAGCTCTCAGTGGACAGGTGGCGCTGGCAGGCAAAGCTGCATTTACAGGCTCCACAGATCTCACGGAGTCTTCCCACTTGTATTCCTAGAAAGAAATGGAAGCACTGGTTCACTTCCGTTATCCCAGCACATGGGAAGCTGAGGAAAGAGGACTAGGAGTTCAAGGTCAACCTCAGCAACATAGGAGTTCAAGGCAGGGCTACAAGAGACTTGTTTTTAAAACCAAACAAACAAAATTAAAAAGTAAATGGATCCACTAAAGGAAATCTCTTTACCAATGTCTAGAACAAACAGTGGCCCATTTTTTACTAAAGAATTCACCTCTTCATTTAAGAAGTTGGTATTTCAAACTTGATATCAAAGTCAATTCGTCAACATGAGAGAATGATTTAAAAGCTCTACTTGGGAGAAGTGGTTGATAAAAACTCAAGCCAAGTTGTTCCAAATATCCTGTTGTTGATTCATCCAGTTTAGAGATTATAAGAGAAGCTACGGCTGTCGTCCCAAGACAGTGATGTCGTCATAAGAAAATACAGTAGTCTGTTTATAGATTCATTTATTCAGCCAGAAAGCTTCCACTGAACGTTTAACCCAGGAAAAGTACTAACCATAGAGAGGAAGATATATCTTTGGTCTCTGTGTGGGGGAAGACAGTTTTTAGACAGGTAATTACAGTTTTGTGCAACTAGGACTCACGGGCCAAATGTGTAAGATGCAGGCGTCTCTCAGGGAAAGACGCATTTATGTCTGGCAGGGGGAGGAAAGGTGATGTTGGAGCTCACTCTCGGAGGAAGAAAAAGGGTGTTTATTGGGTGTTCTAGGAAGAGGAAACTATGAATAAAGGCCCAGAAGTGATGGCAAAGCCTCCCAGGGTTGGGAAATAATACCTGCTTTGCATTACCAGAGAAGAAATTATGAAGAGAATACTGGAAGGAAAGCTGAGGCGTGGGCACAAGTTAAAAGTTAAAGGACTTCGAGAAACAAGCTAAGACGTTCAGACTGTATCTTCTGTGCCAGACTGGAAACCACTGTAAACTTTGGAACACAGAAGTACATTCTAGAAAGGCCATGCTGTTCACAGAACAGAGAATGCAGAGAGAAAGATGGAGCCGATGAGTAACAGTCGTTTTTACATCTGCTGGTGTGGTATAAGGGTGCTGAAGAGAAATAAACTTCATTAAATAAATCCAAAGCATGGCAAGAGTTTCAAAGCATAAAGATATTTTTCTAGAGAACTATCTTTTTAAAGATAATGAAAATGATTGCTCACACTGTTTAATCGTGATTGTTAATTTGGTCTGCCACACACATACCTTTTAAATGCACACATTGTGTTCCTTATTTGATTGACAAGCAACTATTACTGATGTGGAAGACTGTATAGTTGCAGAGAGAATGCTCCCAGGAGCTGACTGACTTGTCTGCCCATTTCTCATTTCAGTATCTGAAAGACTTTGGGGGAAGTTGCAGTATCTCCCAAGCCACCACATCCTCCTTTGTCAAGTGAAGGGCACAATGCAATGGACCCTCTGATTCACAGCTTCTCACTCACTAATCCCTCCCATTTCTCATTTCATCCTAGTGCTTTTGATTTACTTAAAGAAACTTTAACAGTTTTAGGAAGAATAGATGCATTTCAGAGATAACCCCTCAGGGTGTCATTTAGCTATAATTCCATTTTTATTGCACCATGCTTAACTTACTTAGCCTTCTTCCATGCAGGATGCTGGTTGCTTTGAAGCAGTGGACTTACTGTCCACATGAGTCATATTGTATTTTCAGACGAACACAAAGAGGAGTACTATTTAGTCACTTTCTAGACCTTCTTAGTTAAATGGACAATTTAAGCTCTAACATTTCGGTTATGGATTTTCCTGTCCAAAATGATTCTGTTTGACTCAGGTCAAATAATTGTATGGTTTCAGAATGGGTAGTATTGCACAAAATTGTAGTCCTTAAAATGACCAAAGGTGGGTTTCTTCTAATAATAGCTACTTATTTTAAGGTGTATTTCTTTGGAAACTTCCTGTTACTTAATGCTTTTCCCCCCTGTCACTTAAAGACTGTTTACTTTAGTAATATATCTCCTAGCACTCTTGGAGTTCTGTGGGGTTTGTACAGACAGAACAGCACAGCAGAACCATTATCAAGCTTCAGAGACATTGTGGGGTCTCCTGGCAAATCAAAATGTTTTTTAATGTATGACATGTATGAAGTTGATGAAAATTCATGACTTCTCTCCATCACGACTGTTTCAGCTGACAAAGGTGAGTGCAAAGAATTTCCTTTAATATTTTAAATTTCTGGAATCCTTTCCATTGCAAGGAAGCCATGTAAATTCTATGTTTTGGCTCTCCTCTGATCAAGAAGTAAATGAAAATTAGCAGTTCACAATTGTCTGTTAGAAGCTTCCTGCTTAGGCCATTACCCAGATATACAACTTTTAAAGGGGAATTGAAGTGAGGTTTGAAAATATAGTCAACAAATGTAAATATGCAAAATACATGTGGGAGACAGTGTGAATACTACTAACATTTATTACTATTTTATGGTGTAGAAACATCTTCAAATTTATCCTTCAAAACAGAAGCTGAAATAGTCAAGAAAATCTTAGGAAATAAGCCAAAGGGCTGCAGATATCGTGATCAGCTGTTATTAAGTAAAAATCCATTGAAAGCCAAATAAAAGGCATTGTGTAGTGTGTCCCGGCTAAAACCGAGACCACAAGAGCATCACAGTTAATTAGGACCAATCAGTGGGGATGCTTTGCAACACCTCTCACATCAGTGCACCATCTGACCTTCATCGTCCACGTTTCCCACAGTGTTGCTGCAAAAAAGATGGGAAGGAGATATTTGACTCACGACATTCTGTGGCACATTTGAATTTCTTGTCCTGTTAGTTCTTCTAAAGTAACTGTTATGGATCTTGAAAAAACTTCCTCAAATGCCATTTTATGTGTATTTTAGGATAATCTGATTTAAATTTTTGTTTTAATTCTATATGTATTCAAACATGAGAAAAATACTGATTTTAAAAATAAAATCTAGAACATGGATTTGAATTGTTATATGCTTTTTGTATAACTATTGCAGTTGTGAAAAAGAACTGAGGCATTGAATACAGGAATATGATGAATGATTAATACATTGCAGAGAAGCGTTGCATCGATTCTCATTTTAACACAGTGCTGAACTAAGTTAACTGTGTAACAGCAACATTGCCCGTATCTTAAAAGAAATGCACAGTGTTGCTGTTGCATAGTTAACTTAGTTCTTAAAAGAACACACAGGATTTCACTGCCTTGTTTTCACAACTCATTCACTGTTTTCTTCTACCTAGAAAACTTTAAGTGAAAGTTGATTTATTATTCTCAGGAAAAACACTACTAGGGAAACACACTGCTTTTAAATTTTTGCCATGTAACCAACATTAAAAAAAAAAATCTGTTTTTGTTATTGTTGTTAGTCATCCAACATAAAAGGTAGAATGTTCTGAGCTGCTGAGGTGCTTCAGAACATTTTTTAAAACGACATATGAAAAAATATACAGATGTTTTGACAATAGTTTGCTGTCAAGTTTTGCCTCCGTTAAAAAGCTAATTTGTGAACGAATAGCAGGTACCTTTTTTGGAGGTGAAACTAGCCACGAAACTGGCACTGTTGATCTAAGTGAGATGTCTCAGATAGGAGCCCAAGGTCCAGTGCCCGGTGTTTGTAAAAGCACTGCTTGTGATTGTAAATGAGCTCTCAGACTCAGCCGCCGTCTCCTGGTAGAAGGAGACACGCTTTGGAGGAAAGCTAAAGCTGTCTGGTGCACACGGTTTAGTTTCTGTTTGTTTTGTTATGGTCTGCATATTGTCTCCTACATCATACAAGATGTGGCTTCTCCCCTTTTTCCACTGCTCCCATATTAATCAATAAATAAATAAAATAAGGAAAGGAAAAAGTCTTTGCCAAATATTCCCTTTCTTGAAAACTCAGTAAGCCTGTAGAAAGAAAGTAAGTTTTGAGAATTCTCTTCTCTCTAGTACTAAACAGTTTCTTTCTCCTCTTTGCACAGATTTGCTCTTATCACGGCAAGAGGGGGCACCTGTGGCCCTTAACAAACTCACCCTTCACTCTGCTCCATAGAAACCACCAGCCTCAGGATAAATATGTTACTTTGGATATGCATGTCACAGTCAATAATAAAGAGGTATGTTGGGATATGATTTCCTTTTCCTACTAGGAGACAGTCACACTTGCATTAACCCAAGGCTGCTGCATTTGTCCCCCAAGGCAGGCTGTGAATAATGCCCCCCAGAAAGTGCTTTCTGCAGCCATCAGACCCAAAGCAGCTCTGTCACCCACACTTTGACTCGCAGGGATTGGGATAATCATGGTTTAAAATGTGCATTACAGAAACTCTGCTTATCTCTAAAAATCAGTATTTCTTAAAGAAAACAATTTAAGTAGAAAAGTCATTTGATAAAAATAATTGGCTCAGTGGAAACAGGGCTTACATTCTTCTGCCAGAGAATGCTCGGGTGGTGACACTAACCTCGGTGGTATTCATTAAACACAGTTTTCATTCAGCTTAAAGTCTTGGTGATGGGGGGGGCGATGAATTAGTTTAAAAATAATTTAAAAGAAATAAACAAATGCAGGGGGTGGGAAGAATAAAATCTCTATCACATGGACTTTACGTGATTCAGTTTCTCAAAAATGTTCTCAGGAGGCACAAAATCGTCATGCACTCAGTGTCAGGACAAGGATGCCTTTTAAACTGGAGAGCTTAAAGAAGTTTGCTTAGCAGATGGTAGGTTAACTGAGCCATAAAAATGATCCAGATTACAGTATTAGGACAGAACCTAAACTTTCATGAACTTTAGAACTCAAGTTATAATGGTCTTTAATAAATGGCACCTTTGGAACTTCTGAGACTCCCAAATCCAGGAGCACATTATTTTCTTGTGTTTATTTGACTTTCTTAACTGTGGGAACTAGGAAAAATTATACACTTTTAGACTGTTCCCAGGTGGTGGCCCGCTGGTGATGGCGTGCCTGTAAAACAAACGCTTATAAACAGACCAGTTCACAGCTACACTGTCGTGTTTACTTCCCTTGATTTGGTAAATAACCAATTTATATGAATGAACATAAAAAAGTGTAGATTCTTAACAATATCACAAAATTTTCTTTAAATAGTTCAGCAATTAATTAAGCGGCCCCTTGAATATGATTCATTTTATTCATCATTTATCTTCAGACCTACATGCATTTAAATTTTACAGATGAGCAAATGTTTTTAGCTATATATTGTATAAAGGTGAAGAGAGTCTGTAGCAAGCTATCTGAGTTCATTCAACAAAGTTTTGACATTTAACACCACTTTTAATAATTCTGCTTTAGATGCAATGCTGTTGTTAATTTGCTAAAGTTTCAAACATTTTTATTAAAACATCTGAGTATTAAAAGCAATACCTTGGTGCTGATAAATATTCACTTCCTTATCTCACACACTTTTTAATCTGTTTAGAAGCATAATTGTGTGTTATTTTAAAAGGACAAGTAAATAAAGTTACGTAGGGTCCACTCTAGTGATAGGAAATTCAGAATCTTTAGCAGGACCATGAGCTCCTGACTTGGCTTCAGCTTACCTACCTTGTATATAGAGTGAGCTGCCAAAATTAACCAGTGAGCACTAAGCAAAATGAGAAATCAACGGAGAGAGCAGCCAAGGAGGAACAAGGAAGAGTTTCAGGAAATGATATTTTCCCATCAGTGGATAGGCATGCATACATTAAAGGTATAAAAGGCAGCAGGAGAGAAACAAAAGCTGAGCTCTAAGGATCCTGCGAGTCTGAATTAACAAATGGGGGAAAAATGAAATCATTCTGCTTAAACTTGCTCACTAATAAAAGGAGGATTGCTTTTGTTAAATATGCTTGGTGTGATTATCAAGCAGATTTTTTTTCTCCCAGACATCTATGAATAAAACATGCAGTTTGAGCATTAGGTAAACAAACAATAAATGGGATGAGTTCAGTTGCAACATAACAACATTTTATTTAGAAAACATATATAATCATATTTGTATTGGCAATCCAAATTTAATGACTCCTTTCAGTAAAGGCAAAATGCCTTACAAATAACATCTACTGCATAAGGGTTGCTTGGCCGATTTTCCCCGTTTTCCCAAAGAAAGAGATTGTAAAGGTCTCTGCTGAACCATACCTATAAACTAGATGAATTCTGGTTGTATTGGAATTTTTTTCTTTTAAATCATTCTAATTGTAGTTTATACATGGTTCCAAAAAACAAACAAACAAACAAACAAACAGAAAACCAGAAGAAGAAGAAAAAAACCCATCTACGTTTCTGGGACAGAAGAGAAAGTGTATCAAGTCTGTGTAGTTCAGGCTGACTGAGGCAAAACTGCAGTTGAGGAGCTTGGCTTATTAGCCCTTTCATTAACATATCTGTAAACCATGAATGAGAAAAAACCATTTACAATAAGGAAAGCAAACAACAGAATGAATTTCCTCTGTTGGCGTTTTGTAAGACTGTTAAACAGAAAATGGAGGGAAGAACTCTCTTTAGACGGCATCACTTAATTAAGTAAAGCGTCGTAATCAGAGCCCCCTCCAATTGTAATGACTGTAGGGAGTCAAGTACATCTCTGTCTATATTAGAGTATCTAACCGCAATGATTTATTGATATTTATTTTAGAAGTACAACACAAAAGCAATAAAACAGCAGAGGCAGGGAGAGAGGAGGCATGCCTGGGCTGTCTGAGGTGCGGCAAACATTCCTAATGTTCTCGCGAGAGGTTCTGCTTTTTAAAATCAGAGCACACCTCTCGAGAAAAGTGTTACTTTCCCCGCCTTTGATTTTGCCACATGTTCACCGCGACGTTTCTTTGTCCGTTGGGTGAATCATTGATTCACTTTCTTCACTGCAAGAATCACTGCAAATGAGAGGACGGGCACCTGCTGTTTTGTGCAGTGACGTTACTGGATTGCATTCTACGCTGATTTTAGTCTTCAAATACGGCTTCTCCGTGTGGGAGACAGATTCAGGGGAGGAGAGTAAATACACTGTATAGGCAGGCAGACCTTGGCTGCCCTCCAAGTCGCACACAGCATCAACCTGTTTATCTGCCACATCTCACAGATCTCAAAAACACGTGAATAATCAGACAAGCAACTGGATAGCTGATTCTCACTAGGGAACCTAAGCAGTGTTCCGACGAGAGGATGACAGGATTCTAAGACACTGGTACAGACAGACTGGAATTGTAGAAACGGCAGGTAATAAAGTTGATTGGTGCTTCAAAGATGAAAACAGTCTGTGCTAAAATAAACCTGGATACCTCCGTCCCGTGGGCTGGGTTTGGTGTATTTATGTGCAAGCTTTCTGGAGAACAGAGTAAAATAAAATTTTCACATTCCAATTACCAGTGCCGGCGAGCCTCTGGGCTTTATGTTAGCTGTCAAGATCATTTATTTCTAAGAACTCGGATTTAAATATTGGAGGACAGTGTTTTCAAACACAAATTTTCACCCACACATACACTTGAAGCTGGATTGTCAAGTGGTCTTACAACCTGTCCATTTCAAGGAAGCTACTTTTCTTTTTTAAAAAAAGTTGTGTTTTTAAACTGCAAAACATGAATATTTGGGTACTGAATGATCTGGGGAAACAGGGCTTTTATCATTTTGCTTTGAGTTTCTGTTCTTGATTTGCTGATCCTTTAACTCCTTTGCCTTACCTCAGTGAACACCAGGCACAAGCATTCAGCTGCAAAGTAGACACTCTCTAAGGTTGCAGGGCTTAATCTCCAAAGTACACTATGGAAACCTTGAGGTTACTTACAAATTGTAGGCTTGGTTCACATCCATGAGCTAGACCTGATTTTACATAATGACATTGAGATAAATTGTTTGCTTGATATACATATGTCTCGACAAGGCAGGGTTTCTCTGTGTGGCCCTGTCTGTCCTGAAACTCCAACTGTAGACCAGGCTGGCTTTGAACTCAGAGATTCCCCTGCATCTGCCTCTTGAGTGCTGGGATTAGAGGAGTGTGCCTGGCTTTCAGTTATCTTTAATGCAGATACTAGCTTACTATAAAACATGTAGGCTTCCCTGCATTTCTTATAAACACAAAATACCCTTCCTCATCAAAAGGTCATGATCGGACAAGGCAATTACATAAGCACCGCATTCTCTACAACATTTTTCATATTGCAGAAAGTGAATTTGCTAAAACTCACCAACCCTGAAATTTTTGCTAAAACATATGCAAAGACCTCATCCTCTTAGCAACAGCTAGGAGACCTGTAAATTAATATTTCAAATGATATACTGCCACATTTGAGCTTATTTATTTATTTATTTATTTATTTATTTATTTATTTATTTATTTATTTATTTATACACTTTATTCACTTTGTATCCTGGCTGTAGACTTCCCTCCTTCTCCTCCTACTTTCCCCCCTTTTTTCCTCCTCCCTCATCTCCTCCCATGCCCTTTCCCTAATCCACTGATAGGGGAGGTCCTCCTCCCCTTCTGTCTGACCCTAGCCTATTAGCTCTCATCAGAGTTGGCTGCGTTGTCTTCCTCTGTAGCCTGACTGAGCTTTTTGACCAAAGCCTTGCCCCAAGAGAATATATGTTTAGTGTTGAGTCTGTTGCTGATTGTATTGGCCAAGTGTTTTTTCTTGCCTTGCCATTTTCTCACACACTCTCTCTCTTTCTCTCTCTCGTCTCATGTTCTTTTTCTTCAAGGCAGACAGAACAGCTCCAATTATCAGTATGGAAAAGTCTAAATCAGAATTTACTGCTTTTTGTAAGTCTATCTTGAGCAGCCTCTTTAGCAAAGCGGGTACCTAGATGAGGTGAGACTGTCTTTTTTTTTGGTCACTTCTCCCTGACCTTGTTAAATTGATACATTTCTTCCATTATTTTAAGTAATTTGCTTTGGAGACTTTGCAGGCAACAACAGAAGACCTGGAAAGTATTTTTAAAATATGTGTCCTGATAAGGAACAAACGGAAGTGTGTAGGAACTGAAGGATGGCATTAAAGTTATATAATCTGATTAAGAGTGTGAGAATGCAACATACTGAATTTTGCACTCACATGACATTTTACTAAGTTTTCTGCAGGAGAATATACCCACAAATTTAAAGTAAGGTATGGGAACCTCAGTTAATGTCAACCAAGGCTATTTATTCAGCCATAAGGAACCCCTGTTGAGCAGAGTTTGTGAAAATGATGATTACTTGAAATCAAAAGTGATCACCAAACACCACAAAACTTATACATCAAAGGAACTCAAAAAAATAATAGCCCGAATAAGTGATCTTTGCAACCACAGAAACAATATAAAAAGCTAAGTTGTTTCATTTGATTTTTGCCTTTAAAAATGCTTCAGTAAACATGCACATTGTGTGTTTTTATAAGTGGTTTCAGCAGAACTAATTCCTTGAAGTGGAATCTCTAGATAAAAATGCATTTGCAGTTTTTAAGTGTCACCATTACCTTACCGACACAACCAAAGAAGCCGTACCAGTTCAACTTTCTCTGACAAAAATCTCTGGATTTTTCACAAGGACTGAGATGAGAATTTCACATGGGATACGTCTGTCTGCCCTTCCATTTGTTCAAACTTGGCTAAACATAGTTCATTCTCTTCTGTGGTGGCTGGTGATGACCTTGTGGAAAGGGAGAAAACATTCACTATAGTCTACTTGCTAGGCTAGAGCCTCTAGAGCTGCAGGGGCTGTTTCTCCTTTCTCCATCTCTGCACAGGTTCTACTTAAAGGGTGCACTCACCTTCCTCCCCTTGTTGGCTTGGAGTCCAAGCATACACTGTTCTCAGTCTCCAAGGCTTCCTGAGGCTCTCTGGGCTCCCTCTCCACCTTGTCATTCAGCTCCCCTGTGTGATTAACCCAGAGAGTTACCTGACATTGACCCAGTCCCTGCACTGAAGAGGTAACCTTATCCTTCAAACTGCCACTCCTTATTCAGTACTTTTATCTTTATCAGTCCCATTTTCATCTTGAAATAGAAACGCAGAAATGCTTCGCTCTGCACCTGAACCTAGCCCTTAAGTTGAAGGGTTATGCCAGTGTTATCAAAGCTGTAGTTACAGTAGGACTTTTAGTTTATGTTCAACATTAGCATGCTAGCTTCTACAGTGAGAACTGTAGAGCAAAGAGAAGTGAAACACGAATTCCTTTTAGAAGCTTGTAAAACTATGAGGAGACAGACATCACTAACCAAATCTAGGCCACTCTTTGATAAGCACTAAAACATATACAAATTAAAATTCTATGACATTTTACTTCCGGAAACTTATTCCACAGATATACCTGTGATGAAAAAAAAAAAAAGAAGGCAAATTTCTCAGTGCAGGATTGTACATAATACGAAAAGTCAAGGGGGCTTTTGATTACTGAGAAGGAAATCTGTCAATTAGGAAATGCTCTCCATGGAATAACATGGAGTGACCCAGGATCAATTTCACATAAAAGCAAACAATGGAACATGTATAATGGATGTTTCCCTTTGTAGAAAAACTTGTGAAATAATGTGTATTAATGCTTATTCATATATCCAGGAATGTTATGAAGATGATTCAGTCAGTGGTGGGTCACAGATAGGATAGCAGTCTCCCAGATTCCCAGGGAGCTGGAAAGTTTCTACAGCCTAGTGATGTCTTAGCCACCATAGCAGAGTAACTCACGTGCTTGTAATCATGTTGGTGCAGACAGACCCACTGAGCTGCCAGCTACATGAAAGTATTATATTGTGTGTAATATTGGATATCGATAATAATGATTATGTACATGCTATGCTGGAAAATTTTTTGTAGTTTTAGAGTGTCCTCCTTAGTAAAAAAAAAAAAAAAAAAAAAAGAGTATGCTATAAAACAAGATTCTATTTTACTCTAGAAGTGACTTTCATGATCATCTCCTTTTTTGCCTGCATCGAGAGGACTTGTAAATTTGCTCTGCATAAGTACACTTTATGTGCTTCACCCGTGGCAAAACTGCTTAATGATATATTTCTCAGAAATAATCTTTATAAGTGACATGTGACTACATAAAAACAGTGTATTGCCCTATGGGGCATTAGAGTTTGGGGTTAAATGTAACTTTCCAATCCATATATCTTTGTGCTATTTTAATTTTGTTATTTTCATCTTCTTGGTCATCAACGCATGATTTTACAGGCCTTGCTTGAGCTAACCTGCTTAAGTTTTGAAGATGAACAATGTGAAAATTTTCTTCTTCAAGCTTTAAATAAAAGCCTTATGCTGAGTTGCAAAGAGAAATTCTTTACTTAGAATGTGTGCCTCAAAATTCCCAGAACATCTCATTAAGGTGATTTGGGGAGAGGTATTGGGATGAAATTAGATCTGGATAATTCTTTGGACTCTTCTATGAACTGAAATTAGGATGTTTTACAAGAAGGCAGTAGAGAAATTTTATAAATGAGGAAAATGCTGATGATTTTATGATTGTAAATGACATTGTCAAATGAATATGAAAATTTAAAATCTTCACACAAGTCAGACAAGGACACAAAATGAAGAAAACTTCAAACCCCTGTCTATCTCTGTGTCTTGTCTCCTCACTGCTACTACCCTGAATTTTCAGCTCCTTTTAGTCATCCTCCACCCCAAGACTATATCCAACAGACAGTCTTGATTTCCTAGGACACTACTACCAAATGGCTGGACGTATGGAGAGCCATACGTGACCATAAAGAGGGTGACCCCTATTTTCCCTTTCCACTCATGCCGCCCCGTCCCGCCACCACCTCTCACAAATGGAGAAGGAGAGCTTCAGATGTGATAAAATGTCCAGGAAGCTTATCTGACCCACATCTAGTGTTGGTTTCTTTTCAGGAAAACTAGTGGTTCATTATGTTATTTTTACGAGCTTATCGTGCAAATGCGAGCCTGTCAAGTGAGTTATTGCCAGCAATCAGGACCATTTGTTACATAACATCAGTAAGTGGGACTCAGGTGAGAAACGACCCTGATTGTAGGTGTTTAGGCCCAATGTGCATCAGTTGTAACTCCTTAAATGCATTTCTTCTAGCAGCTAATTTGAAATGCTTTATCAGTGAAAAGTCTCACACAACAGTTGTACAAACATACATAGAAAAGCATGAGGAAATTAAATCAGAGTTATAATGTAAACCTTAAAATGATGGCTTAATTTGCACTCACTTTGTATTTTTAACTAAATATTGTGGTAAGTAGTGCTTACTTAAATCCTAAGGATACGGGCATTTATTATACACAATATGAAAATACTTCAAGAGGCTTGTGATTAACGCTGTGGTATTCAGGCTCAGTTTACAGCGACTTTCAATCAAAGACAAAAGGCTCAAGCAGATGATGAAACGCATTAAAAAGATGTGTGTGCACACCCGAGGATTTAATGCAGACCTGCCCCTGGTAGCTCGGAGGTTCGAGGTTTTATCCCCTAACAAGTAGCGCCGTCGCTTGACGCACGGCTGTGCTCAGGGAAGGACGGCCGGCCAAAGCACGGGATTGCCTAGTTAACCTTAATTTCTGACCAACAGTGAATATTTTCATATAAAATTACGTACAGGCTATTGAATGCAGCATGCTATACAAAAAAAAAAAAAAAGTGGCTATTAGGAAACCAACTACCCCTGAGTACCCTGTACTATTTGTTTTTTCTAGGCATGGCAGCTCTACCATACAGGTTCTGAGGAGTCCCCACATGCCTTCTTCCCTGCCTGCCATGGCTTAGCTTGAGGTCTCTCAAGCTAACATCCTTGAACATCCTTGAACACATGTGAGCTCACTTTTTAAAGGGTGATGCCTGGAATATGGGAAAACCCCCAGTCCAATCGTCAGGTGAGCATGGTGATTCGGCTCTTGGTAAGCTTTGGGTGTGGTTTGTTCACATAATTATGTGTTGGAAGCCTGCTCCTCAGCGTGACCAGGGAGAGGTGGTGGGGCCTGTAAGAACTAGGTCCTCTTGAGAAGCCATTTGGTGATTGCCCTTGGATGGGATCATGACAGTTTTTATGGACTCTGGGTTAGTTCTAGTGAGAGTGACTTATTGTGAGAGCAAGCCAACCTCTGAGCTCCTAATGCCCCATAATTTCTTGTCTTGGGTGCTATCTCTTTTTCCCGAAGTAGACTCACAGTTTTGGGGTTGACCTCATCAGGGCCACGGCTATGGTGTTAAGGGACACTGCTCCCGGGAGACACGAACAAACATCTACTCCCCGACCCTTGCAGATAGCGAACCAATACAGATCAAAGTAAGGACATCACGAAAGTACATCGAAAGTGAATGAGGGCGTGATTGGGGTTGTTTGCAGGAGTGTGAGTGAAGGGTTACTTACAGGAGCAGAAGTAACTCAAAGACAGCTGCGTCGGCAAAGCCTACCTCAGCACGGGCGATAGACCATGGAAGCGAAATTCTGGAGGACACTGCGCAACCTCATGCAGTACAAGTTGGAAAGTGTCCTCTCTGGGTGGTTCGGTTAGTCTGAGTGTCTGCCAGCCAGCTTCACTGTTCTGTTTCTTCCAGACAGCAACTCCTCAGTGAGGTTGTCTCTCACAGTCCTCACTGCTTACATATGTTTGGTGGAGAAAGGAACCCAGTCAGTCTGATCAGTTTTAAGGATTTCCTGAAGCCTTTGAGTTGTTTACTTCCTGAGCTTTCCTGGAAGATGGCATGCTTCATCCTCCCTTAGAGCATCCTATACCTTCGTGAGCTTCCCTCCAAGATGGAAGTTAACAAAAGGAATTCACCATGCTCCGGGATCTCTAGAACTATGAGCCAAATAATCCCCTTCCCCCCTTTCTAAAATGAAGTATCTAGCTTTGGACATTTCATTATCATAACAAAGTTTGCATTTTCCAATAAAAATTTAAACATTAACAAACAGAGAGAGGCGTTGACTGCCACCTCAGCAGCTGTAGTGTGGAGAAGACATTTTCTTTCTCTCCTTAAATCTGAATGCTAACATTAAATCTTTAAAAGCATGTGTTTAATGTTTGGTGCCACTTTTCAAAGAGCACACAGATGTGAGAGGAGGTAGGAGAGCTCCTCTCACGTAAGTGTGCGTGTCACATGAGCTTTGGTCTACAGTCACGGATTGACTTTTTGGAGCACTGGTGAAGGCCGCTACTCAAAGGTTTGATTTAATGTTGTCTCAGTCAGGCTAACTGATAGCACTAAGAGTGTCCAGCAACCAAAGAAATGGAACGTAGATGTGGTAGAATAGTAAATAAAACATGTAGAATTGGCAGACTTGAGATTGAGTCTTGGCTATTCATTTCAAGCATCTGTGAGGGCCCATGCAATTCATTTAGCCTTCATGACTCTTGGCTTTCTTTTCAATAAAATGGGGATATTAAGGCAGGGCAAGAAAGTATGTGTACAAATAATTTGTAAACTTCAAGTCCTATCCAGATGTTAGTAGTGACTACTGATAATGAGGGAGATAACGGTCAAGAAAAAAAATGACATGAGTCAGTAGTCTGTATGTATATGTTATTGTATTAACATTATATATTGCAGTGCTAGAAGTTGAATTTCTGGCCTCATTAATGCTCAGAATACACTGCTATTGAACTTCACCTGGAGCCCCCAGGGGACAGTTGACAGTTTTGTGTTTTATTATGTTTAGTGTGTGTGTGTGCATGTGATTATGTATGTGGGAACACACTTAGCACCGCACATGAGTAGAATTCAGAAGACACTTTAGGGAGCTGGTTCTGTCGTTCCACCACATAGGACCGGAGCTCTCCTTCGACCCCGTAGAACTAGGGCACCAAACTTAGTCCATCAGGTTTGGTGACAAGTGCTCTTACTCACTGAGACATCTTCCTGGTCCCTGTACTAGAGTTTGAAATGTTTACCACTACTCGATTCGTAAGAACTATACATGTATGATTACTGTTATTATAGGGGTTGAGAAAATAAATGCATTGAAAACAAATTCAGCTGCATATACTTTATTCATTCATTCACTCATTCATCAAAGGTGTAGTCTTGCATTCCAAGTGGCGTCAAACTCTCTTTGTAGAAGAGGATAACCTTGAATTCATGATCCTCCTGCTCTCACCTTTCAAGTGAGATTACAGGTATCATGGGTGTCTAATTCTATCTATGTTAGAAATTTTTTTTACAGAAAAGACTCACCTTTATTTATTTTGTTTAAAAAAATCAAAATAAAGCTGCTACAAACATGGTTGAGCACTTGTTGTATGCTTGAGTGAATTTTGGATATATGCCTAGGAGTGGTATAGCTGGATCTTGAGGAAGCACTATTCCTAATTGTCTGAGAAAGCGCCAGATTGATTTCCAAAGTGGTCATACAAGTTTACATTCCCACCAGCAGTGGAGGAGGGTTCCCCTTTCTCCACATCCTCTCCAGCATGTGTTGTCACTTGAGTTATTCATCTTAGCCATTCTGATGGGTGTAAGGTGAAATGTCAGTGTCATTTTGATTTGCATTTCCCTGATGACTAAAGATGTTGAACATTTCTTTAAGTGTTTCTATGCCATTCTATATTCCTCTACAGAGAATTCTCTGTTTAGCTCTGTACTCCATTTTGAATTGGATTTGTTGATGTTTAGCTTCCTGAGTTCTTCATATATACTGGATATTAGCCCTCTGTCAGATATAGGGTTGGTGAAGATCCTTTCCCAAGCTGTAGGCAGTCATTTTGTTCTGACGACAGTGTCCTTTGTTTTCCAGAAGGTTTTCAATTTCATGAGGTCCCATTTATTGATTGTTGCTCTCAGAGCCTGAGCTGTTGGTGTTCTGTTCAGGAAGTTGTCATCTGTGCCAATGAGTTCAAGGCTCTTGTCCACTTTTTCTTCTAACAGGTGTAGTGTGTCTGGTTTTATATTGAGGTCTTTGATCCACTTGAACTTTAATTTTGTGCAGGGTGATAGATATGGGTCTGTTTGAATTTTTTTACATGTGGACATCCAGTTAGACCATCACCATTTGTTAAAAGTGCTATCTTTTTTCCATTGTATGGTTTTGGTATCTTTGTCAAAAACCAGGTGTCCATAAGTGTGTGGGTTTATTTCTGGGTCTTCAATTCTATTTCATTAATCCACCATTCTGTTTCTATGCCAGTACCATGCAGTATTACTGTATTACTGTACAGCTTGAGATCAGAGATGGAGATACCTCAATAAGATCTTTTATTGTAGAGGATTGTTTTAGCAATTCTGGGTTTCTTGTTATTCCAAATGAAGTTCTGAATTTTTCTTTCAAGGTCTGTAAAGAATTGTGTTGGTAATATGATGGGAATTGCATTGAATCTGTAGATTGCTTTTGTTAAGATGGCCATTTTTACCATGTTAATCCTGTCAAGCCATAAGCATGGGAGATCTTTCCATTTTCTGGCATCGTCTTCTGATTCTTTCTTCAGAGACTTAAATTTTTTTTTCATACAAGTCTTTGACTTGCTTGGCTAGGGTCACACCAAGGTACTTTGTGTCCTTTGTGGTTATTGTGAAGGGTGTTGTTTCCCTAAAAACAGCCCAGATGCCTCTCAGTTGAGGAATGGATACAGAAATTATGGTACATCTACATAATGGAATATTACTCAGCGATAAAAAAACAAAGAAATCATGAAATTTGCAGGTAAATGGTGGGAACTGGAAAAGATCACCCTGAGTGAGCTATCCCAGAAGCAGACACACACACAGGGTATATACTCACTCATAAGTGGATATTAGACATATAATATAGGATAAGCATTCTAAAATCTGTACACCTAAGAAAGCTAATCAGGAAGGATGACTCTGGCTAAGATGCTCAATCTCCATTCAGAAAGGCAAAGAGGATGGACATCGGAGGAGGGAGAAAACAGGGAACAGGACAGGAGCCTACCATGGAGGGCCTCTGAAAGGTTCTACCTTGCAGGGTATCGAAGCAGATGCTGAGACTCATAGCAAACTTTGGACAGGGTTCAGGGAATCTTATGAAAGAAGTGGAAGATAGTAAGACCTGGAGAGGACAGGAGCTCCACAAGGACAGCTACAGATCCAAAAAGTCTGGACACAGGAGTCTTTTCTGAAACTGATACTCCAACCAAGGACCACTCATGGAGATGGCCTGGAACCCCTGCATGGAGGTAGCCTATGGCAGTTCAGTGTCCACGTGGCCTCCATAGTAATGGGGACAGGGACTATCTCTGACATGAACTGATTGGCCTGCTCTTTGATCACCTCCCCCTGATGGGGGAGCAGCCTTACCAGGCCACAGAAGAAGACAATGCAGCCACTCCTGATGAGACCTGATAGACCAGGATCAGAGGGAAGGGGAGGAGGACCTCCCTTATCAGTGGACTGGGAGAGGGACACGAGTGGGGAAAAGGGACGGTGGGATTGGGAGGGGAGGAGGCAGGAAGGTACAGGGGGATACAAAGTGAATAAATTGTAATTAATAAAATTAAAAATAATTAAAAAAACAAAAAATCAAAAATCAAAATAAAATATAAGATAAAACAAAAACTATCACATCAAAGTTGAAGAAGATAAACCAACAGAAGGAAAAGAGCCCAAGAGAAGGCACAAGAATCAGAGACTCACTCATTCTCACACTCAGGAATCCCATAAAAACTATAATATATATATATGTATATATATAATATATGTATATATTATATATACATATATATAATATATATTTATATATATATTAGCTGTAATATATACGCTGAGAGAACCTTGTGTAAGCCACTGCCGGCCCTGTGCATGCCTCTTCAGTCTCTGTGGGCTCACATGAGCTTTGATCATGTTGATCTAGAGGGACTTGCTTTCTTGGTGGCCTCCATGCCCTCTGGCTCTTATAGTCTTTCCACCTCTGCATTCTAAAGGCCGTAACTAATGTGACAAAAAGATGACGGTTTTCAATGGTTTAACTAAATGGCTACCAGGTCTTACCTTGTTTTCCTGTTTCCTTGGATTTGAAAATGTCTGCCTCCTGTCCCAACTCTATGATCTAATAATAGCCTTTATCTTGTAGGGTTCTTAGCAGGAACAATGTCATATCTCCCAAACAAGCTCTCATATTTTTCTCAAGATGCTGAGAGAGAGATTGAAACTTAGATTGTGACTCACCATCTGTTAGTTGTATACTCTTAGTTAGATTACTCAACTTTTTGGTTGAATTAATTCTGAATGAATCTCATGATTATGAATTGCACATCGTGCCATTCCCTGTAGCACATCCAGCAGAAACGGTGATGAATAGCTCTCAAGTGTGAGCCCTGCCTGCAGTGTGACCTGGAATGTGGAGGAAAGGGAGATGAAGGAGTGGTTATGGCTCAGAGCCCCAAGACCAACAGTTTACCTTGAAGACTACAGACACCACAATGCCATTTACATACATATTCCATTTGAACTTAAAACAGATTTAGGGTTTCCAGGAGACAGGGAGAAAGAATAGGAAATGCTTACTTAAAAATCACCAAGAATTCTTCTGGGATAATGAAACTATTAGGGAACTCGACAGAGATGGTGGCTACACAATATTACGGATGTTCTAAGGACTAGGAAATAAATAACTTTCAACGGCTACTTGAATGTTCTATGAATTTTCATTCTGATAAAAAATTAAGTGTTAATGGTACAGGGCTAAGAAGTTCTCTCTAGTTTTATGTCCAAAAATTGAAATCTGGAGTTGTCTTTCTAGTATGAACTACACCTACAAGCTATATTTTCAGAATAATTTATGTTCTTTAAATTAAAGAAAAAAAAAGCTGGAGAGTTTAATGGTTAAGAGCACATTTTGCTCTTGCAAAAAAACCTGGATTCAATTCCCAGCACATACAAGGTGGCTCATAACCATCCATAACTCCAGTCCTAGGGCATCTGGTGTCCTCTTCTGACCTTCTTGGGTACCAGGCATGGTAGTGCACACACATATGCAGGAAACGCTCATACATATAAAATAAGAAAGAAAATCTAAAAAAAAAAATTAATTGGAACAGATCATCACCTACAAGTCTATCTTAGAATAGATTCCTCTTAGACTTTCAAAAAATATTTATTTATTTTTATGTGCATTAGTGTTTTGCCTGAGTGTGTGCCTGTATGAGGTTGTTATCCTCTGGAACTGGAATTAACAGACAGTTGTGAGCTGCCATGAGGGTGCTGGAAATTAAACCTGGGTCATCTGGAAGGGACCGTAGTGCTCTTACCCCTTAAGCCCTCTCTACAGTCCCTTGTTAGATTTTTAATGTGTTTTTTATTTTGTTTTCAGCTTTGAAGTGTTTTCTTTTCTTTCCCTGTTTTGTTTTTCAAGATAAGGTCTCACTGTGTAGCTCTGGTTATCCTGGACCAACTACGTAGACCAGGCTGGCTTTGAACTCACAAGAGACCTACTTTCTTTTGCCTCCCAGGTGCTGGAATTAAAGGTGTTTGCCACTATGCCTGGCTCAGAGCAGTTTTCTTAACAGTTCATACTTACATATTTGAACATTATTGAAAGAGAGAATGCGGAACAGAGGTGGTTTCAAGATATTATGGGATGTCTGCTAGACATGGAGCTGTAAAACTAAGCCACACAAGCTAAAGCCCCAATGGCATTCGTGTGAGGCCAACAATGCAAAGCATGCAATCAGCGTTGCCCACGTGGACAACTCTGGTAACTGGTGAAAGCTGACCCAGATGTTTAAGGGGTGAGGGGTACATGGACATGACAGGACTACTGCAGGTAATCAGAGTTTGGACTCTGAGGAGGGTAGCAGGGTAGGGGGATGCCGTAGCTGGAGGGAGTAGGGCATGAAGAATGTCTGGTTATCTGGGGACAGCAGTTATTCAATATAAGCCCCCATCCCACTGACTGACTGAGAGTTAATTCTCATCAGACACCCACTTGCCCACGGTGAGCTACAAGCTATGCCAGGGGTTTGCTGACTAACACTGATTAACACTGATGTAGTTTATTGTACTGTTTAGGCTCTCACAGTAATCATTTGGGACTTATTTTTTTAATGAGGCTTTTTGGCCCGTTTCATTTATATTAGATTTTAGTCTTTAAATATTTATTATTTGTGTGTGTGTGTGTGTGTGTGTGTGTGTGTGTGTGTGTGTGTGTGT
>NW_026590707.1:1516628-1533620 GCF_907164565.1 Psammomys obesus | reverse complement strand
TGTGTGTGTGTGTGTGTGTGTGTGTGTGTGTGTGTGTGTGTGTGTGTAGATGTGCATGTGGAGGTCAGAGGACAACTTTGTGGAGCTCATGCTCTCTTCCCACCTTTATGTGGGATCCAGAGATCAGACTTGGAACCCAGGCTGTCAGGCTTGTGCAGTGAGTTTCTTTACCTCCAGAGCAATGTCACTGGCCTCTATATTAGTTGTAAATTATTTTCAGATCTTAAAATCCCTTATGTTCCTGGGCACAAAGCATGCAGCCATGCTGTTTTGCCCACTTCCACAAGGGGTATTGGTAGAGCTCATATGCATGTTTTAATACATTTTCCCATCCTTGGAAGAGGTAACTCTAATATTATCTGTGTTTTGTTTTTCTTGCTAGTTAACTTTACTATTTTGATGGCTTAAAATATATGTAATATATTTGGTCATTTTATTTCATTTATAATTTCTCCTTTTGACCCAGTTTTAAGAAAAGAAAGCACCCTGAAGAGGAACCAAAAAAGCTCTCTCTTTCTTTTAGGGTCCCACTCCTCATTCTCTTTGAGAATTTACTCTCACGTTTTCTATATCCCAAAGAGTCTCCTAACTCTTTAACACATTGTCATGTGAGCTATCAACTTGGTATTTTATTGCCCTCCTCAACCCCATTTATTCTTCATGTGTCTGTAGGTTTGCTATTAAAGGCTTTATGACTTGTATATCATCCATACCGAGTTTCACACAATTGTTTATTTATTTGCTTACGCATTCACTGATTCATTAATTCACTACATGTGGTACAGAGACCAGTAGCCTCCGGTTAGTCCGCAGTGGTCTCTGCTCCCTGGTGCTCACCCTTGGATGTGGACAGGATCTGTGGCTTACTTATAGCTGCACACTAGGATAAAGGTGGCAGGGCGTCCTCCCGTGACCAAGTTAAACCATGTACGAATGTCTTCCTAGCAGACTTACTGGTTGCCATCTTGATGAAGAGCAACACTACGGAAGTGCACTGAATGGGGCAGCCCAGCAGACTCGGCCATTAAAGGGTAAGAAGCCTGATCCCTTCTCTTGGAGCTACAGACGATGAAGTCTGCAAAGGCCTGGGTGAGTTTGGAAGAGATCACTTTCCCAGTCAAGCCTACAGACTGGAATGGTTAGAGAGACCCTTTGCTTGTGACTTCCAGTGCCAGAGGAGACTATGAGATAGTACTGGTTGCTTTTAACCACCAGTCTGTGGTCATTTGTTTTCCAGAACTAGAAAACAGACGCTCAGTGCTATCCTCATGCTACATGCCATAAATACACTGTGTGAGGGCGTCAAGCACCCCAGGGGCTTAACACCGGTGTTGGAGGCACTTTACAGAAAAAGAAGTCAAGGCTCAGAAGTTGAGCTCGGTCCTGTTTCTTTTACCATCACAGCATGACAGTTTCATCATTCTAATTAAGTTTAAGATACGACCTCTGAGGCATAAGGTCTAAGTTCTACTCAGCGTATGCTGGGCATGAGGTGAGTGTTTTGCCCGATCCCACATTATTTGTAAAGAGACTTTCTCTGTTTTTTATTATTATTATTATTTTTATTACATTTTTTTTATCTCACAGAAATAATATTGGACACATAATGGGGAATTTTCTCCTTTGTCCTCAGAGCGGTAGCTTTAGTCTGCTTAGAGTACTCCCACAGGCTCACTCCGCATTACCTGGTGTCCTACCCGGAGTCACAGGTAGGTAATATTTAGGATGTACAGAGTTTGGATTCAGCATTTACTTTTTTTTTCTTTTTTTTCTGAAAGGCAAAGTATTTGATCCATGACCTAATGCTCCCATTATAATCAAATGTAGAAAAATATTAGGTATTGGGGGGAGTTAGGAAAAAACAAAATTGAGTCCTATCTGGTTCGGTGTCTGAGAAGCTGCAGCGGAACTCCGTCCCCGGTGCTGCGTCTTCTAATGAGAGTCCTTTCGATTCCGCGTTTATCAGATGCTAATTATTCACACTTCATGATTCAGGCTTTGGAGACTCACCTGCCACGTTTGGAATACCAGTGGAGATCCGAGTCAAAGTGGAATTTATACAGCAGCTGGTGCCAGTCAGGGCTAATGATGAGACTTCAGCTTAATAAAAAGACCCCCAACTGAGCACAACCATCTTGAAGAAAGTATACTTCTCCAACAGCTTTCAATCAGTTCAAGAGAGACACCTTAATTGGGAGGAGGAAGAGCTGCGCGGCAGTCGTCGCCCTGCCAATCTCAGATCCATAGCGTTGCCCCTGCTCTTCCGTACACGTAGCCTCGCCTTCCGTCAACTGCATCTGCCTCCTCCCCTCCGGAACGGGATCTTTGTTTCAGCTGAGACTGCTTGGTGATGCCCCCTTCTGATTCACCCATTTGCGCTAGCACCCCTCAGTGAAGTCCAGATGTGTAATTAGGAAGCCCAATGTCTTTAAAATTAAAACTTCTGTTCCTTGTTATTGGAAATAAGTGCTTTTGACATTTTGTGTTTAAAAAAAAAAAAAAACATTTTCTTGAAATAAAGCCACACAAACGAAATAAAATTATGGTGATTTCACTTTAAGGAGAGACGGCTGAATGGATGATAACCTGAGGAGAATGCGCACCATCTATTAACGGGAAAGAGAAGAAGGGTGTGTTTGTTCTGGCAGGAAGGAGTTGCCATACTGAAGGAGAGTATGACCGAACTGTCAAGCCTTAATCTTCTCTTAGAAGGAAGTAGTCATGTTTAAAGGCCTCTGGTATCAGTGGTGCAGTGGGAACACTGGAGTGGCTATACAGGTGAGGGAGCAAGAAGGATGGCAAAGAAGCAGCCTAAGAGGTCAAGGCCTGAGAGGGAGCCTTCTGCAGTGCTCTTTGCTCATTTCCGGTCCAGCCTGCTTCGTCCTGCTTTCCCCAGCCCTACCACCTTTGCTCCGGGCCCACCCCTTTCTCCTCTCTCCCTCCCTTCTTTCTGATGCTTGTATTTGTTTATATGAATATAAGCTTAGAAATACTGAGCTTCTGTGTAACTTTTGTGTGTTTTTTTTTTTTTTTTAAATTAGTTCTCACGTTAAAATACAGTTTGGAAATCACTGGGCCAAACGACTGCAAGTTCTTTCATGCTTTGATATTGTTAGAATTTCCAGATCCAGGGAAACACAGGCAGGCAGACTGAAAACCTGCTTTCACCACCCCACAGTCCTCCAGCTCCTGTGGGCTTCTGTTCTGCTGAGAGCAGAGCTGTGCATGAAACGGCCTCCTGTAACATTCACACACGCAGGACGATGCCTGCATGTAAGTCTGTGCGCCGCATGTGTGCTATGTCCTTGGAGGATTCCCTGAAACTAAAGCTACAGATGGTTGTGAGCCACCATGTGGGCGCTGGGAATTGAACCGTAGACCTCTGGAAGAGCAGTCAGTGCTCTTAACCTCTGAGCCATCTCTCCAGCACACACAAGCTCACTATTAGGTACTGAATCTACTATATGACATTTGGGCAGAGGGACAGAATTAACTCCAAATTAAAAAAAAAAAAGGCTCTTACATTTGGAGTCTCATATACTGTGAAGAATATGAGATATTTCATTTCCCTCATTTTACGTATCCATTTATTAAAATCACACATTTTTATTGAATTTGAGTGCGTTCCAGATACTAGGTGTTGTTTTTACAGTATATTATTTCTAGTCACCTACAGATTATACTTCAGTGGGAGAACTAGTCAGTTCTTGTAATGTGATATTGGGCAAAAGAAAAGATCTCTCTGAAATCCTATGTTCCAACGTAGGATTCTCCAGAATATAGGGGAACATTGGGTTGTAGAGAGTAGAGATGGATTTTCTCATGTCATTGGTTAAGCTCTTCAGGGCAGATACTGGATTCAGCCAACTGTTCTTTTAGTGTCAACAGCTGGACTGAGGAAGCTGAAGGACTAATTGAAATGAATATGAATTCTATGAGCTCCTCTCCTTTCTTGCAGTGTGGTTGGCTAATGGCTGAAAAGAGTTTATAGGAATAATGAAGCTCATGAGAAAAGAAAAGCAATTTACAAGTAGCTCTAGGAAAACTACTTACTAATTGACCAGGCTACAGTAGAGTTCAAAAGCTTCTTCAAAGCTATTTAGTGAAATGGCCAATTTTTTTTCCTATAGAAGACCCAGTTCCAAATGTACATTAATTCTCACTACAGTTTTCTACCAGACTTAATTCTCATTGTAGAAGAAACCCTGGATTGAACTATCACTATTAAAATTATTAGTTAATACAGCTTTAATCAAGCCCTCTTCCTTTTGGGGGCCTCAACCAGACGGTATAGCTTTCGGCACAGGAGAACAAGGGGCGATGGGGTTACTGTCTCTAACAAGATCCTGAAGAGTAGGGCAGAGTGGGTTTGATTGATTAGAGACTTACATCCTAACACAGGATATCCCACAAACACACAACCGAGTTAGCATCGCTCATCAACAGTGGGACGCTTTGCCCACATTGACGCCATCCTCTGGGAAGCACCCGCCATTAGGCAAATTTAAGTCCTCCTCAGCATCTGATGGGATTCGTCATGCGGTCCTTTTAGTCCACGCAAAGCTCAAGGCAGAGTCAACATCAGTTTGAAGTAATTTTCTTTCTTTTCTTTTTTAAATACATAGGTTTCACTTTCATTAGATTTACAAAATTATTTCTTCACATGCACAATATACAAATATTTTCATTGATGAAGTGTTTCTTTGTATAGCCTATTTTTCTTCCTCCTTTTTATGTCTCCCCCTTATCTCCTTTCTTGCTTTTCTATGCTCCTGTTAGCAACTGTGCATCAAATTAACATCTGTCTCTGAGAATATTAAATTCATCTATATATAGTTCTGGGTGTGTATTAAGGATACACATACACACTTCTAGGCAGAAGCTTTTGTAGATTATTAGTTTTGAAGAAAGATGATTATATAAATATACTCTTTTCCATATTTTTTGCTTTTACTAATAACTACTTCAGAAGAATGAGCACCTCCTCAAGGTAACTGTTGTAATGCTACTTTGTTTTCTATTTCTTTCATGGTGTGTATGTAACATGACTTACTTTTCAGTTTCCTGGCATATTAAATAATGCCACAGTTGACCTTGGATAAGTGTCCTTGTGTACTGGGGCTTTTGTTTTTATGAGTAGATTCCAAAAGTGTGTGTTCTAGGTCAAAAGCATGTGACTATTTAACTTTGACAAATGTTCCCAGGTTTTTTTCAAAAAGCACTGTATAGTCATTGTTTCCATAAATAAAAATGAGGGTACCCTTTGTTATTACACTAAAGGATATTTATTACTCTTTGATGCTTGTGTGGCTGAGGGACTCAAACCTCATTGGTACCACATTTTCTGTTTTCTGAGAGACTGACTAGTGAGTTTAAATGTCTTCTCACAAATTTGCAGGCCTTCTAATTTTGCCCCTGTGCGAATCAAATACACACACACACACACACACACACACACACACATACATACATGCATATACACATACATGTATATGTATGTATACGTTGCTTATAATTTAAAAGAACTCAGATGTGGATTTGTTATGGTTTTTCTCAATTTCTTCTACCTCAGCTGCTATTTGAAACATGTATATCTCAATACACCTGTGCTTTGCTGGCTCTTATGCTTACTGACTAAATCACAGAACTTCAGACACACACACACTTTTGAAGAGTGTCTGTGTTTTCAGTTTTCCTGTTTGGAGACAGATTTGAACTAGACCCTGGCTCTTGCTGAGTGTGTCCTCTCGCACCGAGCCATGTCTCTATCTCGATTTTTTTTTTTTGTACATTTTTAAAACCCTGAAATTATTTTGGCATAGAAATTCAACTTCATATTCTATACTCTTATACCCACAGGATGTAGCTTAGTGGTAGAGAGCTGTGTGAAATGTGCAAGGCCCTGGGTTCCATCCCCAGCACTGGAAAAGAGATGCCACAAACAAACAAAACTCCCTGCTTTTACCCACTGAGTTGGACGGTCGCCGTCACCACATATTAAATTCTCATGGACACTGGGCTTTGTTTCTGGGTCCTCCGTCCTGCTTCATTGGCTTGATGTATAATCTTCTGCAGATGCCTGATTGGATATTAGAGTCTATCCAGTGTTTGACAAAAGCATGTCCCTCGTAGCTTTTCTTTCTAAAAATTATTTGCCCCAGTGTTTCTTTAAGTCAGGTTGCTTAATGTAAACAGAAGCTTGGGGGTTGAGCTTGAGGATCCAGCCCTGTTCTTCCTGTCTCAGTAATGCCAGAAGCACCCAGTGGGAAGGTACTTCTGTGGGTTTGGGTTTGCACTACTGTTCAGCAAAGCTTAACCCATGTTTGATTTGGTTTTTCGAGACAAGGTTTCTCTGTGTAGCCTTGACTGTCCTGGACTCGCTTTGTAGACCAGGCTGGCCTTGAACTCACAGAGACCCGCCTGCCTTGGCCTATGTAGGTGTTGGGATCACAGGTGTGTGTGCCACCGCGCCTGGCTGAGGTATGGCTGTCTTGAGTCACAGAAGTGGTGGGGTGATTTGCAAGAGCAGCATCCTCTAGCTCCTGCCTGCAATGAGATTGTTTTGATGCTTAAGTCAGATAACACACGGCACGTGCAAGCATGTACCAGAGTCAGGACTCTGTTGGCTGAGGTCACTGAACTGTTAGAAAGTCACAGTAATGAGGTGACATGTCTTGAGACAGAGAACGCTTTTGTTATAGTTGTTACATAATTTAGTTTCAGGTGAAAATTCTGGAAGCTAGGGCTTTTAGAAGAAATATCTGCCCTGCCTGCTCATTCCCGCACTGGACTATATTGTAACAAATGCAATCATTGCACACTGAGGAGAGCCCATTAAAATAAGGAAACAGACTTTACTGGGGATGGGGTAGGGCTGTGTGGCCTCTGTCTCCTGAGTGCTGGGATAAAGGTGCCACCACACTGAGCAAACACATTTCTGTAAATTGTCTTTCAGAGTATGCTTATGCATGTGTGAGTGCCACAGTATATGTGCATAGGTCAGAGGGCAATGTGCTTGGCCACTGGTTCGCTCCTTCTACCGTTTCGGGTTCCATGCTCAAACTTGGATTGTCAAACTTGGTGGCAGATGTCTTTACACACTGATCAATCTTACCAGCTCCAGGTAATGATGATTGTGGACAAACCTGGGCCATAGGTGTGTTTCATTTTGACTACCGCATTTGGAAAATCAGTAGAGTCTGGAGAGATGGCTCAGTGGTTAAGAGCACTATCAATTCCCAACACCAAAGTGGCAGCTGACAACTGTCTGTAACTCCAGGTCTGGGGGATCTGACACCCTCACACCAATGAATAAAAATTAAAATCAAAATACGTTACTTTTTTTTTTTTTTGAAAAAAATCAGGGAGTCTTTTATACACACACACTTGCTTCTGGCTTCTCTTGAAAAAATTAAAAACTAGCAACCCATAAGCTCTCATTTTCCCATGAGTCTAATCTCTGAAGCTGTGACTGCAAAGGATAGATCACCAAGGTCCTTCCAGGCCGCCACGATACACCTTATTCACGCCTGGTTTACTGGCTTAGTTACACTTTCTATTGGTCCAAGACTACATAAGGATACATAGGTGTTCATGGTGAGCGAAAAGTTGATTACTCCTTCAACAAGACACTATCATGAACAATGACACAGAAATGATAAAGTTTATGGGGGAGGAACACTGATGCTAATCCACATAGTATCTTTGTGTTAGAACCAGCTTGTGGGAAAAAGACAGCCTCTTCCTGCAGAAAACAATAAAAATAGATCTTGGGTTCCTCAGCAGCAATTTTCATCATCAAATCAGTAAAAGAGTGCACAGACTAATTAATTCTCTCAGCCCCCTCCATAGAATGAGGATTCCAGAAATACCTTTAGTCAGAAAAAAGAATTCAAGAAAACATTTGCAAAAATCTCTTGTCTCCTAGGAAGAACCATTATACAACAAGCTCCAAGTTCTCGTTAAATCGGGCAAACAGAACTCCTCCATCTAGTTCATTCGGGATGGGCATCACAGCAGAAAAGGGGTTGGACAGACATGTCTAGAATCTAGATTGCTCAGTGTATAATTTTTAGGTAGTTGCTGGAGCCTCACCTAAAACCATCTACATTTTCATCCCTGGATCTTCCTCTTACTTAATTTCATTCATTATTTTGACTACAATTCTATGAAAAGACACAACATCTTTATTCTGCTAGAACCACAGGCTTTAGTAGAATGGGGTCTAATGGACCCAGTTTTCAAAGGCAGAATTTTCCAGTACAAACGTGGCTCCTGCTACATGTTCTACAACAAAACAAAACAGCCCTTGCAATTTATTCCAACTTTACTTCCGGTTTGTATGGTACCTTGCTACTGTTTTGGGTTGTTGATGATACTTTCAGTTTTTGTTTTGTTTTTGTTTTGTTTTGTTTTGTTTTGTTTTGTTTGATACAGGCTCTTCCTGTACATCCCATGTTCACCTGGGACTTATGACAGAGCTGTCTTAAGTGATGGGATTACAGGCATGCAGCCATGATAGACCCTTATCTCTATTTTATTAAAGTCTTAATTTAATCCAAGCCCTGGAAAGCAAGGATGAGTTGGGGACATAGCTTCAAAGTGACAACAGTGTCTTCTGAATGACTTGGCATTGATGGTAGGCTTGAGAATGGGGCACACTCTGAGTTGTCTGCTGACGTTTTAGAGGTCAAGAAAGTCAGGTTGAAAAAGAGGACCTTTGAAGAATAACAGTCTCAAGACAGAAACAGGAACTTTCCACTTATGTTGTTTTCTCCCCCAAGGTTTTTTTTTTTTTTTTTTTTTAATGCCTTTAGAAAATTGCATTATCAGTGGCAAATTAAGATACCTTCTCCTTCAAATACAGTAAAGGTCATTGTCATAGATCTATAAATAGAATAAAGTAGAAGACATAAATGATCTGCTTTTCTATTTTCGTTTTAGTTGTAGAGAAAGCTTCTTTCTCTTATACTAGACTAGCTTTCTTTAAAAAAAATACACTGGAACCTTTTACAAATGAAGGAAATGTGTATAGTATGCAAATTCAAAGTGTGCTGTCCTCATTCACCCAGTGGGATTCAAAATAAGCCCCAACTTGTGAACATATTAAAGCAGATTGAGATGGATATTAGTGGGATTTGGAAGGAGAAGCACTCCAGTCAGTCAAACACGCTAGGCAGGAGAACTTTGATAATGTTGTTTTACTGATAATTACCTGCCGGCTGGCACCTCAAAGTGGGATTTCATGCAGGTTCCAGTATTTAAATATTACGTTCAGAGCCAAGCCTGCAAAGACACTTATACCAATCTGGCCCTGTCCATTTTATTTCACAATTATCTGTGTCTTTCTTCGTGAGAAGCTATGCAGTTAACTCCCTTTTAATTGTGTTTGAACTGTGTGGGCCAGGGAACATCACTACTAGACTCCGTCTTGCCCGGCCCCCAGTCCTCTCTTGTCTGTAGGCTCCAGAATTACTGGAAAGCAGCAGTTCGTGACTAGCATGAATATTCATCGGCCCTCAGAAACTGGTCACCAGGCAAAGCAAACACCTTACCCCTACAGTAACTACAGGTAGTTTAAGGGAGGAACAACTGACGTGGTCCTTGCGGGCTGCTAGTGCTTGCCTGTCCTTCAGCCTTCCTGAGAACCTCTTTTTCTCTGCCACAGCCCCCCACTCACACACTTTTCCCCCTCATATTGAACTCCTAATTAAATTTAACAGTTTCAAGAGTTTAAACTGTATACCTTTTTAATTGTGTCCTACTTTGTATTGGCTAATGCACAAGTCTGAAAATGGATATTACAGCTTTTTATGATATAATATCACCCTAATTGGTGCTTCATAGGCCGTGGCTGAATTCTTTTCAATTAAGCTCTAACATACAGTAACTGTTTCTCTCTGCAAATGCTGGAAAGCCATTCATAAGAGAGGACTGGTACTGCACAATTCCAAAGTACCTTAATGTGTCAAAAATGTTTTGTGAAGAAAGCTACACTGTAAATGCAATCACCTACATTGGTGTTCCCATTGTTAACTGGGAGTGAAAGTATTGCTAATTGTCCTGCGTTTTAGCTGGGTTTTTAAAGCATTATGTAGTGAGTACACCGGAGGGTCAATTTGTGAAGTGAAATACTTAGCATGCACAGCGTAATACAAGATGCTGGCTAATACTTGACCTCCCAGCATAATAAACGCAGAGCGAAACGCTGTGCATTCAGTGCGCGCTGAATAGAGCCTTCGCCGTGGAACAAAACCAGAAAATGTTCTCTTCATTCCTTTTTTTTTTCCACTAAGCGAAAATTATTCTTTATAATGGCCATTGCAGCAATTAGCTGGCATTTGGTAGGATAAATGTGCAGAAATAGCAATTTCTTATTTTAAATGAGATTTTGTATGGAGCCTGCAAATTACTTGAGGTATATGAATAATTGTGCCTTAGCTTTATGCTACAGAATAGGGTGTGGGTGGAGATAAAGATTTCCTATTTGCAGTTAAATGTTTAGACATTTTATTATTTTAATTTCACTCACAGTCTGCCTGGATTGACCCTGCTTTCCCATTGATCATTTCATGTGCTCCTTAAGGCAAGTGTGCAGATGGTGGGATTCGCCCAATTATTGCAGCAGGTTTTTATGAATGTGACGTGTAAGTGTCATCAGCTCTGCTGTGGAAACAGTGGCAGTGTTTAGCGTTCGCTCCCCTAAATCAATACAATGTAATCATCTTTGTGGGATGAATGCTTATCAATGCTCTCCGTGGTCAAATGCACCGAAAACTTCATTAAATTTTTATCTGAAGTTTTTCACCTTATTGAAATGCATCCTTCCAGGCATTCATGATTCATCTAATTAGCCTTAAGTAGGGCATTTTTTCCTCTCTCTCAAAGTGATTCAGTTAATTATGTCCATATATTCATAATTATAAGGTGGATGAGTTGGGTAAAACTGAAATTATGAAATCTGCAGAGAGATTCCATGAGGTTTAGAATGTGGAATACAAAAAAGGATAAGGGGGGAAAAAGCCAGAGCAAAGAAATACTTTTTAAAAATACCCTTGGCCCATCCCTCAGCTGCTTTCTCACAGGTTTACGAATTAATTTATTTATCCAGTTATTTGTTACAGCGACTCCCCAAAGCTGCATTGGGGCAAGCACAGAGTGAATAATTTATAAAGAAGACAAATATGAAGAACACTTGGCAGATGCCTTAAAATGTTATTTTTTAATTTAAAAACATTTCAAGACAGTAGACGGTCATTTCAAGATTAGCCAGTCGGTTTTTAAAATATTTCTTTCATCCTCTACCACTATCCAGGTCTCCTGCCAGATCACACCATTTGAGCCAGTTTCTTGTGAGTGTCTCTTTCCACATGCTGGAGAGATGGCTAAGTGGTTAGGCGTGTATTCTGGTGGCTTACACCTCACGACTGCCCTAACTCCAGCTCCTGAGGATTCTGATGCCTCTGGACCTCCTTGGGCTCTTGCATTCACATACAAGTGCCCCTTCCCACTCAGCTAACATAAAAAAGAATCTTGGGGCCGGAGAGATGGCTTAGCGGTTAAGAGCACTCACTGGTCTTCCAAAGGTCCTGAGTTCAATTCCCAGCACCCATGTGGCAGCTAACTACTGTCTGACGCTGTCTTCTGACATAAAACTGCAGATAAACATGCAGATGAAGTTCCCATATACATAAAATACATAAATAAATCTAAAAGAGTCTTTGGGGCTGGAGAGATGGATCAGAGGTTAAGAGCACTGGCTGTTCTTCCAGAGGTCCTGAGTTCAATTCCTAGCAACGACATGGTGGCTCACAACCATCTATGATGAGATCTGGTGCCTTCTTCTGGCATACAGGTGTACGTGCAGACAGAACATGGTATACATAATAAATAAATAGATCTCTTAAAAAAAAAGAATCTTAAAGTCCTTTATTCTATTTCTTCACGCATTGTGCTTGCACCTCTTTAAACAATTTTGTTATTATTTTATGTGTGTGTGCGTTTTGACTGCATGTAAATGTTCATGCATGTCTGATGCCTGTGGAGGCCAGGAAAGGGTGTTGGAACCCTTGGAACTGAAGCTGCAGATGTGCTGAGAGATCATGTGTGTGCTGGGAATTGAACCCTGTCTTCTGGAAGTGCTCTTAACCACTGAGCCAGCTTTCTTATACATACCTTAATTACACATATTCTGTACACTTGCCTTAAGATTCAAGAACTTAAAAAAAATCTCCAGGTAGATTTTTTTTCTTGGTCAATAATTTTTTTTTCTTTTTAAATGTCTGTGTTTGAGATTATTTCTCTCCACAGTTAAAGAAGAGCTAGCCAGAGTTTTCATTTAACTTAAGGCCTGTGTATGTACAACTATTTTATTCAGACTAATTTTCTTTCTCCTATTGAGTCATGCCAAGATTTCTTCTGCCAAATGCTGTAATGAAGGTACCTGTTATCAAATAATGCATCTCATCTGCTAAGCCTGACCTGTGCTACTGTGAAATTGGAATTACCCTCAATTAGTTATTTTAATCTGGTCTCAGTAGTGAGGTTCTCACAGAGGGTGCAAATGTCAGTCCTTTACTGCTCCACAAACAAGGCTCCACAAGAGGTCCCGGGCTGCATGCTGTGCTGTTCCTTTGCTATGTTTGCCTGCTCAACATAGTTAGCAAATTGTATAGCCCCTGGCCAGAAAGAGTCAGGCAAGCTTGCTGTCCCATCCTACTTCCTCATGCTATTTCCTCAATGGGGCTAAAAGGAAGCACACTAATTTAGTTTTAGTGTTCAAAATGGCTTAGAGTAGATAGCTCCAGGACTGTAAGAATAAATTTAATTTAAAAATGTGTATACGAGGGGCTGGAGAGATGTCTCACTGTTAAGAAACTGATGGCTTTTCAGATAACCAGGTTTTGATTCCTAGCACCCACGCGGCAGCTAAGATGTCTGCAACTCCAGTTTTGTGGGATCTGGCTCCTTTTCCTGGCCTCTCAGGGCACTGCACACACACGGGGCACAGATATATATGAAGGCAAAACACCTATTCACATAAAATAAAAATAAATAAGTGTTTTTACATTATATATTTAGTGTAAGAATGTGAGATATAACATTAAATTATTAATCATTTCTATTAATAATAATTCCTTTATGAAATGTTTCTTTAGAAATATCTCAGAGTTAAATCAGTGAGGTGGACTACAGGCAAATTTTCTTCAGAGTTTTTGTAGGAGGCCTGTAAGGACCTTATAAACAGCTACATTGGTAAATGATGTCCCAGATGAGGCAATATCTTGTATAATTCTTTCCAAAGAGCTATTTCAGGTCATCGTAACTATCTAAAACATCTTCGGTGCATTTTGGTAGGCAGACAGTACCAAGGCTAGCTTATTTTAGAGCCATGACAGAACAATGAAGTTCCGTTATGTTAAGCCAGTGGTTCTCAGCAGCATTGCAAGTTTCCTGTCCACGATCACAGAATCTGTCAACAATATGCTCATCTGAAATATTCTCCAGTACACTCCAATCTTCTCACTTCAAAATGGAGTAGAAAACCTATATAGGTAATGCTTCTTGCTTTCAGTGTCTATTTTATTTTTCTTTCTCCCCTCTCCCCCATTGGCTTACATTTGAATATTTTAGAATTTATTCATTTTATATTCCAACTGTAGCCTCCTCCCTCATCTATCTCCAGGTCCCACCCTCCCTTCCTCTTCACCCCAACCTTTTCCCCTAGTCCACTGAAAGGGGGAGTCCTCCTCCCCTGCTATCTGACCCTAACATATCAAGTCTCATCAAGGCTGCCCAGATCCTCCTTCCTCAGTGGCCTGGCGGGCCATATTACCAGGGGGTGGTAATCAAAGAGCAGGCAACCAAGTTCATGACAGAGACAGCCCCTGCTCCCCTTACTCTGAAACCCACATGGAGACTGAGCTGCCTATGGGCTACATCTGAGCAGGGGAGTGTAATTTTAAAACAGTAACCTTGTCTTTCTGTCCCAAGAGAACTCTAAGTGAGGGCTTCCTATAGTTTACTCACATTGGATGGCATCCCACCTTCCCTCTTCGTCCTTGCCCTCCTCCATCTTGCCTTCACATGGACACTCTCTGTCTCTGTCTCCCCTTTCTCCTATAAGCAGTTACTTCTGTCTTCAAGACACAAGAATGCTGGCTCCTCTCCCAGAGAAGGCTTACTTTGGAGGCTGAAAACTGTTGGTGTTCACTTGTCCTTTGTATACGTGGCTTGATTTTGAAAGGCTCAAACTCTTGGTTCGGCAGTCCCTGGCTGCCACCACCTTCCTGTGTAAACAAAACACTACAAATGGCTATCTTACATGCAGGACGCATTTGTGTGCAGTGGAGCACGATGGGGCTGCCCTTGCTGAAGTAGTGGGAGTTGTGTTCAAAGGCAACTAGCTGTTGGAGATCACATGCCCCACCCTCATCCTGTGCCCATGTGACAGAAGCTCAGGACTTCCTCCAATCCAGTGGCTTCCTCCATATTGGTCTCTCTGGGAGTCCTCTTCAAGGCCTGTGTCAAATGCCCTTTACATGAAGCTTGCTTTTTTTTTTTTTTTTTTTTTTTTGTCTTCCTGGTTGGAAGGAATCTATCCTTTGTATAAGCCAGAGGGCAATTGACCTTTCAATTTTTCAGTGTTTGTATTCTTATGTCACTGTAGGCTTCTTGGGAGGAGGATCTAAGTTTGAACAAATTCTAGTGTCCTACACATTTCAAGCACACAACTGATACTTCCTGAATAAATCAATGCACTTAATGAGTACATTGGCTATCTTTATGTCAACTTGCCAGAAGCTACAGTCATTTGGGGAGAAGGAGCCTCGACTGAGAAAACGTCCCTTTCCAGATTGGCTTTTGGGCCAGTCTGTAGTGTATTTTCTTGATTTCGGATTGGCGTGGGAGGGCCCACTTCACTGTGGTTGTGTCACCCCTGGGCTGGTGGTCCTGGGTACTTTGAGAAAGCAAACTGAACAAGCCAGCAGGAGCAAGCCTGGAACCAACACCCCTCCACGACTTCTGCATGTCCTGCCTCCAGGTTTCTGCCCTGAGTTCCTGTCCTGACTTCCCTGGAAACCAGACTACAAGCCAGAAAGAGATAAAGACCCTTCCCTTCCCAAGTTGTTCTATCACCACAGTAGAGACCCTAACTAAGACAATGAGTCAATAAGTTGGTAAATCGTATTCATTCAAGTCACTTTTGTTAAAAAAAAAATATGCATCAGATTTTCTGCTGATATATGGTGAAGAGCTAAGAGTGTGTTCTCTGGATCACAGCACCAAGCTTTTCTAGCCATCATTACAGGCAACGTATAGGATTTCATACACATGTGCACACTGACCCAGGAGTCCACCCAGATACTGTCAGGAAGGGAACCTTTATTTTAGCCTCAGCTTATTGGGAGACTATGGAACTAAGTTTTCTCTTAGATGGAGAACTAGTGTGACTATTAAAAAATGCTAATTAAACAATAGGGTATATATTACAGAGGATCGTGACTTTCTGAGACAGAAAAAATAACTGCACAGCTTGGAGCTTTCCGCCTTCTTGTCTTAATGGGTCAATAATTCTCTATGTGTCTCTCTCTGTCACTTTTCCAGGGTAGAGTTTTTGGAAAGCTATCATTTAGGAATTAAGGGTTTAGAGGGAAGCAGAGAAAACTCAAATGATGTCCCCATTTGAATCAATATTCCAGGCTTTGACCTTGTTTCTTAACAGTTTGCACACTCTATTTTTCTCTTCTATTAATATTTTGAACACTAATAATCCCTTTGTATCAAATAGTCACAATATAAATTTGAACGTTTGGTCAGGTCATCCCAGATGCCCTCTGGAGCCTCACTTTTCACAGTGTTTTGGGTCTGAAAACTTCAAAGGGCCCCAAACATACAATGCTGTGTTGGTTGGCTGTCCAGAGTTAACGAAAACCCAAGCAGCTGGGCATACCTAGGGACTGTTCTTGATTGCGTTCTTTGAGGTTGGAAGACCTCCCTAAATCTGGGCCTAGCCTTCTGATGGAAATAAATGTCAAAGGACATGGAGAAAGAAAGCTTTTGCTTTTTGCTTGCCTGACTTTTTTTTTTAAGAGAAGGACATTCCTTTAATATCAACAACAACACTGTGTAACACCACAGGGGGGAGGTAGTGGAGGGAGAAGAGGCTGGGCTTTTTTCCCTACCCAGCCTGGACCTGAACACAGAACCACAACAGCTTAGGAGTCACTCAGTGAAGAGGAAGGGAAGGGACAGACACACTGCTTGAAAGTTTAAGAGCGGATGCAAACTGGGAGGGGCCTGGTAGTGAGAAGGGGGCTGAGGCTGAGGTGCCCTACTGCAGGTCTTCCACAGTGAATGTGCCCGTGGCTCTGGGCAGAATGGAGTCCTTGGCTGCCTCATAGGGATGCTCCTTGGACGGGATCTCCAGGACAGCTGGGATGGACCGCTGATGGATGTCAAGGAAGTACCGAACCATCTCTGCAATGTACTGGTTGATGAGAATGATGCCGACGTCATCCCTGAAAGTCTTCCATCTCATTGATGGTGGTATCTTTCTCCACCACCAGGAAGTTTGGGTGGTGGTTCTTTTTCTTGTTAAGCTCCCCTGTGCCGCCCAGCAGGAAGCCAGTCACGGTGTCCTCCTCCCCAATCACTAAGATCAATTTACACCGGCCCACCATCTGCCAAGCGCCTGTCATGTCCCCTGCCTGCTTCACATGACTCTGAAGAGGAAGATCATCTTTCCCAATGCTGATGCATTTCTTTGCAGGTGTTAGAGCCTCCTTCTTTCAAGATTCAAACTTATACTGAAAACCAGACGAGATATTGAGTCTCATGGACTGAACAGCCAACAGATTCTTGGTCTTTCTAACAGGAGACAGCCATTGTTGGACTAGCTAGGGCAAAGTCTTTATGCTACTTTCAAAGAACCTGTGTGTGTATGTGTGTGTGTGTGTGTGTGTGTGTGTGTGTGTGTGTGTGTGTGTGTGT